>NW_027500698.1:0-49618 GCF_021521415.1 Bidens hawaiensis | reverse complement strand
ACTCCTCCACCTACCCCAGCCAATCGTCGCAGCCTTTCTCCCTACATCACCGCAGCCGCACGCTGCTCCGCCACGTCCAGCCCTAGCTGCCACCTCCACCACCATTTACCATCTACCTTGGTATGTTTATTTCTTCAAGATTTGATAGTCTATTCACCTTATTGTAATTGTTTTATTATTACTAGTTTGTTGTTGAATAAAGTTTGTAGAAGGTTTAGATTTATGAATATGTTGTTGTTTGATTTTTTTGTTAAAATTGTATAATTATTACTAGTTTGTTGTTGAATAAAGTTTGTAGAAGGTTATGAATGTGTTGTTGTTTGATTTTTTGTTAAAATTGTACAATTATTATTAGTTTGTTGTTAAATAAAGTTTGTAGAAAGTTTAGGCTTATGAATGTTGTTGTGGCTTATTTATTGTTGTACGTGTTCGATTATTATTAATTTTTAGTTGAAGAAAGTTTGTAGAAAATTTATGTATAAGGAGTGTGTGTGTCTTATGTTGTTGCTTGCTTGTTGATTAATAGAAATGGGAGAGAAACAACAATGGCCAAATGAGCATTCTAAAATGCTTGTTAGAGACTTGCATTGAAGAGGTAAACACTGCATCAGATCGGAAATACATGACACATTTACGAGATGAAATTGTTGAGCAGTTAATGCAAAGTATGGAATAAATTGTTTAAAAAATATGTGATTGTGGTTTTATGAACATTATTTCAATGTTGTTTGACTATTATTTAAATTTTAATGTTGAAGACCTTTTTTAAGTTTAAAAAAATCGGTTAATTTAATTTTTTGTTTATTATAGTAGTCTGCAGACGTTAAAAATAAACAGTCTTTTTGTTACAGACTGTAATGGTTTGGTCCACCTCTTCTGCTACAGATGTTTGCAGATATGATTCGCATACCGCAAACATCTTACCTCTGAAAAAACAAATAGTACCTAACCTTAACCTAAGTATATATGCTTGTGCCTGCATCTGTTGATGATAATGTAAAGAAACCACTGTCCATTATAGACCATCAATTCATTTTCCTTTTCGATACATGCTAAGATTTTAAAATACATCAAATTTCAGATTGGTAATAATTTTGATTGTCAACGTAAATCGGGAAAGAAACCCAATGGGAATTTTGGGAATTATGACGATAAGATTAGGCCGGCAGGTTAAAAAAAAAAGGAATTAAATGGTCACCCGTTTCTTCTACTTTAATCATCCTCATATATGTTATTCAGTGTGGGTATGTGTAGTGGGGTGATTTTGGACGAAAATCTTTCTGATGTCAAAAATTGCCTTCCAGTGTAGTCTTTTCACTATACAGTCTTATAGCGTCATGAGTACCTTACCACGTTAAACCATGCCAGGTAAAACAAAAGGTTGTGCCATGCCCTTTTTTCTTCTCTTCTCTAGGGTGTGCAACGGGTACGACCTGGACCGTTTACATGGAACCCGGACCGGAACCGTTTACATGGAATTTTGAAACCCGGAACCGGACCATCTACAAACGGGTCGGGCCGGGTTTTGAAACGGGTTCTACGGGACGGTTCGCGGTTTTCACGGGTTGGACCACATCCACGTCGCTTAGCAGTTTAGTTGTATTCTTCAGTTATACTTTTAGGGTTTCTAGATACAGATAGACTAACTTAACTAGTAAACAAAGAGGAATTTTTATGGAGCAGATGATGTGGCAACACTTGTTAATATCTATTTTGAGGCCTAACATGATTTATTGATTCGAAGATTTAATGGCAATTGCCACATAGATTTAAAAAGAATAATATATTAAACAAATCGGGCTAATATTATTTGTTCCAGTTTATACAAGTTTGAATAAAAAATCTGGTAAAAGTATTTTAACCAGTAAGTTAAAATTAAAGAAAGTTAAAAATTATAGACAATAAAGAAATGAAGTTTGAACCATGAAAAATTTAAAATATTAGCGATTTATAAGAACAATAATATATAAAAGGTGCATATGTCTCACCAATGCATGTTTAAATTATTGAAAAACAGGTGTTTGAGAAAAGCATAGAGAAGCCGGAGACGGGTTTCAATGTTCCGACTTGGTCTGCCGGGTACGACCCGGAACCGACCCGTTACCCGTTTCAAGCTGAATTTCAGAACCGGACCCATACATGGTTTCAAATAACGGTTCCATTATATGGGTTTTGTAAACCGGGTACACGGGTTTCACGGGTTGGAACCGTGACCTGCACACCCCTACCCTTCTCGTCAAGCCGATGGTGCCGACCAGGGCTTAAAAGGTGGGGTTCACCCTCACTAAAAATCAATCCTTTTTGTCTTATTTTTTTAATTCTATTTAAACCTAGTTAACCAATGTACCACAAGCTTAAATTAACGGGTGGCTACTTGTTGTCCCAATGTCTGCGTGGCAGTAACGTCGCGCGATAAGTAGCACTTGCTTGTTTCTTTATTTTTTTCAACTATAAACTTTTATAAACAACCGGTGCAGAACTCCAAAAAGGTAAACGTCCCGGACGCCTCCACAACCTGGAGAAGCAGCCCGGACACACACACACATTCACATTATATTAAAATTACCCAACTCTTCCACCCTACAACATTATACTTTTAGTGGGTTTTAAACCAAAGAAATCCTAAATTTTTGGTAACTAGCTCTTGCTAGTTATCCTACAAAACACAATCTTACTAACTTTATTATATTAAGGTTTCATGGTTTATAACGTTATATAAGTTGAGCATCAAAATTGTTCAGCATTAAGTGTATGAAATGATGAATGATGAATGATGAATGATGAATGATGTCTTTCTTGTGAAGTTGAAAGTTTGGGTTATGTAATGAACGATGATGTTGATTTAGAAGTAAAAATGTTGAAAAGTTTGTGTTAAAGGTTAAAAAAGAATATAACTTAAGTACTATCTATTAAACACGTCACTAAATATTATAACTCTTAAGTAGTAATTATGAATAACAAAATAAAATTATATATTGATGTCTTGTTGAGACTATAAAATCTAGTGAGATTATAAAGCATAAACTAGTGTTTAGAATAGGGATATTGGATTTTAATAATCTAAATTTTTGGCATTTTAATCAGCAATAATCCTAATTTAAGAAATTTTTTATATTAATTTATGTTGGGAAAATAATAGTTTAAACTTTAATCAACCTTAATGTTTTGATAATAACTTAATTAAATCAATGTGACATAAAATAATCCTAGTTCATCATTGATAACCTATGTTACACACAGATCCCTTAATTGATCACCATTAGTCACAGTTAAGCAACACAAAACTTAATCAAAACTATAATAATCTAGAGATGAAGATTATCTAAGTTTATGTCTGCATGGTTAAAATCAAGATTTCTAGAACAACATAAAGATAAAGAAATCACTAGACTAAATCATTGAAGACTAATTTACAACTTAGTCAAAATATGTTGTTAGTTTTTTATAAGCTTAGAATAAGTTTATAAGTTGTTAGGATCAAATACAACATATTTAGCGTGCTAAACATATAAATAGTTTGAGTAATTATGCTGACATTAAAATAATATTATTATTTTATAGTTTTTGAACTAGAGTAACTATTATCACTCTACTTCATTGTTGTAGTGAAAGAACATTCCTAGCCTATCTTCTATCCTCATCTTTATAATTATACAAAAAAATATTATATTTCTTTCTGATTTTCAATTAAATAATATATTTTTATACATTTATCATACAGTTTATTTCTCTTATACTTACAATCAATTTCAATAATTATTAAAAAATAAATTAGGACAAACAAGATTTCCACAAATTTACCAAAAAGAAAAATAAATAAATAAATAACTTTTCTCTTTAATATTCACAACCACTATTAATATTATCCTATAATATACAAAAAATCTCTCACAAAAATTTTGAATAATTGTACGCTAAATAATTGTTTTATTATTTGTATGCTAGAAGATTAATTTTATTTATACGCATTCCATCCGTAGAACATTTAGAAATCTTTTAAATAAAGATATAATATTCCATAGCTTATAGTTTTAAAAACCAATATCATAAAAACCAATATACTATTGATAAAATCACTTAACCTAACTTTAGTATTTAGAAATAGCTAAACTTGTTGAAAATGCAAATACTCATGAAATCAACAATAGATATCAACGACTAGCAAGCACTACGTACAAGTAGAGATTTCATCATTAATAAGCTTGCTATGAAAATGTTAATTGTAGGTAAGAACTATATATGTTGCTTGTGTTCTTTAACAAGATTCATTTGAAGTTAACAAGCCTTTGGTAAGCTGGCAACGTGTTGCATGAAAATCATGGCCACATAGAAGATCAATCAAGTGACAAGCAGGTTCACGAGTCTGCTAGTGATTAAAGCTTGAATCCCCATCCCCCCGGCTAAGTGTCATCAACAGCAATTCACTTGGACACCACTTTCCCTACAAGTGGTTTAGATCCTTGCTTGCCTTACGAGCGGGTTTGTGATGACGCTACAACGTTCTGAAGCACAATACCACCTCATCAAACACAACTGAAGGTCGCTTGTGCCATTAGTGAGTTACCTATAAGCATTCGTATTTCGTATTCTCCAAGATAGCAACCGTTATTTTCTTGCTAAATCAAAAACTTGTGCAAAGAAAGTCATCATTATATACTTAATTGGTTTTTTAAGACAAAATTTCTTTTTTTACTTTTTGGTATTCGAACTTAAAACCTTTAGTTATTTAAAAACTTTGTCTTTGTTAATAGACCCCTAACCCCAAAACATATACTTAATTATATAAAATATATGTTATGTGTTAAATTCTCGGTTGGTCGAAGATGAAACCACATACGTTGTATGTAAATGTGTACGTGCTATAAGTAAAGAAAAGAAAACGAGATATGTTATATATTGATGTGACCATCTACGATACATAATACACTTTAATTTATTATAAGTTATCTAGTGTTGCATGTGCCACATGCATACAACAGACAATAAATACCGAGGGTCAAGAATCACTCTATATAAGTCATACTAGGCACCATATTGCCATGCACAAAACCTAAACATAATGGCTTCTTTCACCACCACCTCCCCAGTCGTCTCTTCTTGGCCATTATTCTCAAAATCCTCCAAGAAACGCACCCTCAAGTCACTAAAACACAAAGTCACTTGCAATGCCGGTTCTTCCGATAACCTCCTCAACAATCTTGATCGCCGAAACGTTCTCCTCGGTCTTTGCGGTCTCGCAGGAGCTGTGAATCTTCCCTCCGCCATGGCCGCACCACTTGCCGCCCCAGATATTTCAAAATGTGGGACTAACCCGCTTTCAGGGTTTAAGCCCGGCGGAAGCACTCCTACTAGTGGAGGCTGTTGTCCGCCGGACTCAAGTCAGGTCGTGGACTTCACGTTCCCGACTGACCAGGCGTTTAAGGTTCGACCCGCAGCTCATTTGCTTAGTCCTAAGTATATTGCGAAGTTCAACGAAGCGATCAAACGCATGAAAGACTTACCCAAAACCGATCCTCGTAACTTTTTGCAACAAGCTCATATTCATTGTGCGTATTGCAACGGCGCTTACACTCAATCTTCAAGTGGCTTTCCGGATATTGAAATCCAGATTCATAACTCATGGCTCTTCTTCCCGTTCCACCGCTGGTATCTTTACTTTTACGAGAATTTTAGGGAGTTTGATCGACGATCCCACTTTTGCCTTACCGTTCTGGAACTGGGACACCCCGGCCGGAATGACAATTCCACCATACTTCAACGACTCCAAATCCGCACTCTTTGACACCAAAAGAAACCAAGCTCACTTAAAAGCAGTCGTAGATTTGGGCTACAACGGCAAAGATGCCAGCACCACTGATAACGAAAAGGTGAATAATCTAGCAATCATGTACCGTCAAATGGTGACAAACGCCACCAACCCGACCGCATTCTTTGGAGGCGAGTACCGCGCAGGGAAAGAACCGATTTCTGGGGGCGGATCGGTGGAGCAAAGCCCACACACACCGGTTCACCGGTGGGTGGGTGACCCAAGGGAAACAAACGGTGAAAACCTCGGGAATTTGAATTTTTATTCCGCGGGGCGTGACACGCTCTTTTATTGTCACCACTCCAACGTTGATCGAATGTGGTCGTGGAAAATGTTGGGCAGGAAACATAAAGACAACTGATTCAGATTGGCTCAACACATCGTTTGTGTTCTATGATGAGCACAAGAATCTTGTCCGAGTGTACGTTAAAGATTGTTTGCGCACAAACCAACTAGGGTATGATTATCAAAGAGTAGACGTTCCGTGGCTTAAAAGCAAGCCAGTCCCACGTGCTCCAAGATCCGGATCGCCAAAAGAGTCGAGGGGAAAGTGGCAAAGACCGATGATGTCACGTTCCCCGTGAAACTCGACAAGACTGTGAAGGTTTTGGTACCGCAGCCGAAGAAATCAAGAAGCAAGAAGGAAAAAGAGGACAAAGAGGAGCTTTTAATAATACAAGGAATCACTTACGATAGTGAGAAGTACGTGAAGTTCGATGTGTATGTGAACGACGAGGATGATGATGTTATCGCACCGGACCAGACTGAGTTCGCGGGAAGTTTTGCACAGCTTCCGCACAAACATAAGGGCAAGAGTTCGACTAAGACCAACTTCCGTGCGGGACTTACGGAGCTCTTAGAGGAGCTCGAGGCCGACGACGATGAGAACGTTTTAGTTACGGTGGTTCCAAGATCCGGGTCCGAGGACATCACCATTGACGCGATCAAGATTATCTACGCTTAGTTTCAGGATTCGACGACTTCTCGTTGATGTTATTGATGGTTTCGTTAAGTTTGGGTTGAAATTTGAAAGTCCAAGGTCAAGTAATGCATGTCTCTCGGATCCAAAATAATATGGGGTTTTAACTTTAGCCCAAGTAATATTAGTACTGATTTAAATAATTTCTTTTGAACCAAATTAAAATGTATTTTTTTAAGGCAAATTTCTTATAATGTTTTATTTCATAGATCCAAAATAAATACCGCCACCCTCTTTTGTTCACATCACATTGTCTTTTTACATAAATTGTATTATAAAATTCATTTAAATGTAATATACAAACCATGTAAATAAAATAAACGCAGGTTGTAGCTCCATTAGTAATGAGTTCCCTTTGCATACCGGCATACAGGAGGTTCCATGTTCGACACCTTGCTTCATCAGTATTACAGTTAGTTATGTATTTAAAGAGTATCAACATAGCCATTTTTTTTTTATTTTTAATTATAAAATGATATTTTGTTCAAACTTTTAAAGACCAAATATCAAAACTGAATTGAAACTATATCGAAATGTCGAAATCAAACAAGTTTCCAAAACTCAATAACCAATATTTCAGTTTCTCATTTAATTTTAGTTTAAAACAGAACCGACCTAAAAATTGCTTTTTAACCTTGACCATGCAAATTAATCCATCAAGTTGCTATCGAAATCTATGGAAAATCCATTTACAACAAATTAGCTTTTTAAATCATCTTATTATTTTATTGATTTATTTTGAAGAAAAAAGATATTGTTGGGAAAGAAAAATATATTAATATATATTATCATAAGAAAAAATAAAACCTAACGGATGATCCCTTCTAGTTTAATTATGCTTTATTTTATGTATTGAGTTCCGAGTAGGATCACATGCAAATTTAGCCATAAAACGTTTGAGTTCAACAGTCGTATTTTAAAAGCTCCGTTCACATTGAGGGAATTCCGATTTGTGTTGCTGTGCTTTCTGAGCAAACCACGTTTGAACCCCTCAAACTTAAAATGACACGAATTAGTCTCCGTGGTTTCTTAGCGCTACCTTTTGAGTCCCTCCCTCTATTTTTATAAAAAAAAATTGAAATGAAGTTCTAATGAGTCCATATAATTTATGAGGTATTCGATCTGCGTCCCTCCGTCTTTTGGTGTTGCCATGCACTCACAGTACTTTTTATTTTTCTAATATGTAATATTCTTTTAAAAATATTATTTCTTTGAGGGTTTATTAATTTATGTTTACAAGTGAGTGATGAAAACGCACGGGTTTCTAGATAAATTACACACATGATTTACTACATAACAAATTGATGTCGGCTAAGCTCTGGCCGTGCCACCACTACAACACACGAGTTTAAATCACCTAGTTTAGCTTTATTTATCATTCATATATCTATCTTTTAAGTTGATAGTTTTTTTGTGGCGTAACAATATCTAAAAATTGGTTGTTAGTATTCTCTTTGTTTTAAACCGGTGTTTAACCCGGCGCGTTACGTCGGGCATGTTGAATCTGTTCATGTCCCGGCGTATTGCAGCGGTGCACTAAGAGCATCACCAATAGGGTGATTTTTGGTGATGTTTCTTAGATGCCAAATGACATATGATCCATCAAGCATATTATCTCTCCAATGTTCTCTTTCCTCTTTCCTCTTTCCTCCACATCCATCTCACAAACATATTTTTTGGAGATTCTTGTACAAGAATTTCACACCTCCCTCTTTCCTCCATATCACCATCTCTCTCCTCCAACTCACATTCTCTCTCTTCCAAAAATCTCTAAAAACATCATATTGAAGATGGTTTAATGAAGTTTCAATTGGTACCATAATTAAACCAAAAAACTAAATTTGTCGAAATCAAAACATTAACATGTTAAAAATTGAAATACTTAAAAATTACATTTACACGGTTTGTGAAATTCAAGCGTTGAAACGCGAACGTTGGTAAAACCCTGGCTAGTAAAAACCAAGCATTACGACGGCGAGTCGACGCAAATTCGGTCACTAGCTCATTACAGTATAAAAACGTTGGTAAAAACAAGCGTTAAAAACTAAAAAATAAATTTGTTAAATTCACATATTAAAAGACTAAATATAAACAAATAAATATCAAAACGACGTTTATTTGGTCGGTAAAAACTCAAGGCGTTGGTAAAAATCGAGTGTTGTAGGTCTCAGGCGTTGCAGCGTTGAATCGATGCGAATTCAGATAGTTTCAGTTATGTTTGTTACGGTACGGTATAAACAACATTGGTGAAACACAAGCGTTAAAAAACATAAAATAAATTCTTCAAATTAGCATTTAAAAATATGTATTTAAAACGAAGTTTATTCGGCGGTAAACCCGAACATTGGTCAAATCGAGCGTTTTCGGTCTTGAGTGTTGCGATGGTAAGTCAACACAAATTCGGTTGGTTTTGGTTACATTTTTTATGGTACCGGAACTTAAAAAAGGTCGGTAAAATGTGAACGTTGTCGGTGCCGGCAGGTGCGTCGGTAAAACCTGGCGTCGATAAAACTCGAGCGTTGTCGGTCCCTAGCATCGTGACGGTCAGTCAGCGCGAATTTGGTCGGTCTCGCTTACATTCATTACGGTATCGGAACTAAAACAAAAGGGCCGGTAAAATCTGAGCGTTGTCGGTCCCGGGCGTTGCGCTGGTGAGTCGACGTAAATTCGGTCGCTCTCGGTTACGGTTGTCACACCCCAAATTTGGGGCTATGAGTGTGACCAATAGTTGGTACCTGTTTTGTAAATGTATCAGAATTTGTGGGTTAATTTTAGCAGAAGACTTATAGGTTAATATAATATTAATTTACATTGAAAATTTACTTAGGGATTAAATACCCAAGTATATGTTTACAAAATATTGTTTTTATATTACAATGATTTTTATATGAAAAAATTAAGCTATCTCGATCTGCGAGCTTTTATATCCTTGATGACTCTATTCCTTGCATCTATTATCAAACTTAGTTACCTGCAAGTGGGAATAAAATACGTCACCTATGTGCTGGTGAATCGTTTGACTCTAAAAGTATTTAAATAACAATCATAATACAAATATAGTTTTCTTGACAAGCTCAGCAGATATATTGTTATACCCGGTATTTATAACACTGCCCTACACACACAAAATTTCTCCGAGCCACGTAGCCCATACCGGAGAATTATTTATGACTATTTAGCCCGCGGCCACGTAGCCTGAATGTTGACTAAACAGTTATGTTTGGATCTAGACACATGTGTATATGGTCTGAGTTGCTTTTATTCTCTAATTTGTATTATAACATTTTAGAGATCACGTAATCTCATGTAAATGTTTGACTGACTCTTTAAGACAAACAACTTGCTTATTTTATAGAGTATAAATATGTTTTGACTGTTTGCAAAGGTTTAACGTATTCACCTGTACCGTCGGTGTGATTGATTGATAAAACTTCTTGATTGTGAATGATTTTAACCTATAAACAAATAGGTTTGAATGATCACCTTAATGGTGTTTATTGATTAGATTGCAGACCTTAAGTCAGGTTTTAACCTTGATTAGGTTTATGAATGTTTGTATTTTGAAATCTTGTATGTATTTTGTGTGACGTTTGGTATAGCATGCTTTGGCCTAATAGAGTCTATCAAGTTGGCAAATTTCTCCAGGTAAGTAAACGGGTCCCGCGGTTGATTGGGATTTGTACGAATTACTTACCTTAGGCCAGAAGATTCTATTAATGATATCCCCCTTCTAGTTACTACATGCCTGTCAAAATATAGTTTTATATAACATTACATCCTATCAAAGTAAGGTTATGAAAAACTTTTCATGAATGTTTTGAAAATCTTTTCAAGATTAAAGACCATAACCTTAACTGAGTCTAAGCTATTCATAATATAATTGAAATAACTTAAACTTAGATCATACCTTAGTGAGTACTTGAAATGCTAAACACTAGGGTAAGAGTGATTGCTTGACTAGCAGAATCTCGTTCCTAGCTTGCTTAACTAATCAACAAAGCGTCAGGGCTTCTCTACTTGCACGAATCTTGAGAAAACAAGGTCTCGGAATGTTACGACTATCGAGCACGCTTTCCTAGGTAATATGTGTGAAAGTGAAGGTGAAATTTGGTGTGAATTGGTCTCAACCCGTCACCTCCCTTTTATACTTGAATTTTGGCTTCCTTTGTGTCGCCCGAACAGTCTTAGCGCCGCAATATTGCATGTGGCCTGTCTTGTGATGTCACGTGTTGACGCGTGGTTGGACACGTGTCCCCGATCACTTAACAAGGTTTCGCGTCGCGCTAAATCCTACTTCGCGTAGCGCGAACCCGCCCCATCCTTGAATTGCGCCAGTACCTTCGCGTCGTGTGAAAGGTGTTTTGTCAAATCTTTGCGTCGCGCGAAGAATTGATAAAATCAGAATTTTCTTTTTAAGTCCTTGAACTTTTGACCAGTGACAAATCTTGCAAAATCTTATATCGGAATTTCGGGGTGTTACAACGGTACCGGAATAGAAACAAAAGGGCCGGTAAAACCCGGCGTTGGGCGGTGACTTGGTAAACCCTGAGGTTGTTGATGTCGATCTTTGTGGCAATAAGTCGACACAAATTTAATCTGTTTAAATTATATTTGTTATAATACCAGAACTACGAAGCGAAATAAAACAAAAAACCAACTTTGTCTAATGCTGGACCGTCACTTGGCCCCATAAGATGCCTAGCGGCACCAAATTTCTATTATATATATATATATGGGATGGTTCATTGGAGAAGTCATCTTAACGCGAGAAATGAATTTGAGCAATTGATTATATTTGATCTATGGTCATTATTAAAAATGACAATATTGTAAATTGTAGTTCTTTATTTTAATTGATTTTAATGTTTAAAGGGTAGTTTTGTATTTTGTTTAGAGAATCAATTTTGAAAACTGTCCTTCATTTAATTGACTTTAATACTTAAAAGGTTATTTTTATATTTTGTCTGTAGAAAAAACAATGTTTTTACTCGTTTTTTTAATCTATGTGCGTCTTGATTATTTTGTATGGATAAATTCTTTTGTTTGATTCTACCTACATAATTTTATATAATCCTACACACATGAGTAAATATATGCAGAGGTTCAGTTATATATGGACGCTATCCTACACAAACTGGATAAATTCTTACACTTATACTAGTATAGTGAACTACACAACTACCAGTCATACAAATATTCTAAAATCCTCTATTGTTATTACGAAAAAAATTAATAACTACATAGATCTAACAATCAAACTATGTATATAAATTTTAGTTGTGTAGACTGCTAAAAGTTTGTGTAGGTATATGTTAATATGGTTGTAATATACGATAATTCGAAACAATAATATATTAAATATTGAATGGTATGTCGGATACTAACGATATGATAACTAGTAAAAACCGATCAAATAACGTCGCTTAACCTATGCGACATATAATAAATGCTATTTAACGTATATTTTTGTTATATAATAAATCTTTCTTTTATAGTTAATCAAATTTGTATTTGAATATAGATATTCAATTTGATATAAACCATAAATATACTATATCTTGATGGATGAACATGTGGGAAAATTCCATGCATAAATTGAAAATCATGACGATTAATGAAAATAAATTAACAATTGGATGTGAAACTTTATCTTCCTCAACAAACTCTCAAATAAATCGGAGTTGATTTCATGTCCTCCACGTCTCTTATCAATTTAAAAACCCTGCTAATCTCTTTCACCGTAACCCTGTCAGTTCTAGTTGTGTCCTCTGCCTTCGTTAGTGACACCACCGCCACTACCTTAAATTAGCTCATTAAGATCGTCCACCATTATCGCCACCACCGCCGCTGCAAGTCATACGCTACCGCGGTTACCGTTGCAATCTTACACCACGGCCCGACACAATCTTGAAAATCATAACGCTCGCATTTAGGTAACCTTCAAAACCTTCTGATTCTCTTACTACGGATTTGTTTATCATCCCTTTGATCAAAGTCTTAACTACGGTTGTTTTGGTGATCGGGTCACGATTCCGCGATGTAGGTAGTCTCGGTTCTTTTGCTTGTTAGAAACTCGGTCCTAACCGCTACAACTTCACATCTGATTCTGGAGGTATTCGTTGAGCTCCGTTAATCAGCATCATTATGATTGATTTCCTTTTGTAACATGTTTTACTTTTGTGTTTCCGGCAACTAAAATATTTTTAGATCATGAATTTAATCACAAATAGATGAACATACCTAACCTTAAAGAGACAAGTACCTGAATGCATATCTTGATTTTACAATTCACATGAGTAAACCTCATGCAGATTAAATGAAATATAACATGAACTCATAATAAATATTTTATATAACAAATAATTAACTGAAATCAAATCAAGTGTTGTTATATGTTACTTTAAAAACATGTAGTTTTTTTATAAATATTCTCGGTTCATAAGTGTAAATGTGTGATTGAGTTTATAAAGATTCTTTATTGATGTAACAAGAAAATATATATGTATTATATATATCACCATTATTTTAAAACGTTTTAGTCGCCGGAATATTAGTATGTTAACGAATCAACCCAATGTAAAACTAAGTTCGTATATCTAAATCACAATGTAAATAAACCGTAGGCTCTTAGAATTGTTGAAGTCGAGCCAATTTGTTACTTGTGCTTAATAATTAAGGTACGGTTTCTGTTTTTATTTCCTCTTAGTATTATTTATATTCCATTACTTCGTAGTACGGATTCTGTTTTCGTTTACTCATAGTATAAATTCTAATCCGCTACTTTGTAGTACGGACTTTCGCTATTTTATATTTTAGTATCACCTAGTTGTCTCTACCTATACGACTCGGTTGGTCTTTGGATATTTTATACATCGTCAACTTTTTATTTAGTTTTGTTCAACTATTTGTTTTGGTTGCTAGTTTTGGTTAGAGAGATTTGTAGCATGCAATAGATTTTATAAACTCGTACTCATTATTGCATGTTCCTATGGATAATAATATGAATTTCTGTTAATATGTTATATGCTAGGCAGTTATATTGCCTTTCAGGTTTAGTACCCTGTTACCCGAGCAACACACTTTTCGTGACAGTGTGTTTTAAAAGTTCACGGCGTCTTTAACTAGTACTTTGGTAGTTCTTTGGCCGTTTAGGGGCGTATGGATCGATCCTAGTTCGGTTATATGTTATACGTTATATATCACATGTTATATGTTACAAGTTATATGTTATATGTTTTGGCTCTGGGTACTTCTTTAATTACGCGACTTATTTTTATAACATCAATTGTCGTGTAAGTCAGCCATCGTTACATGTTTAGTAATACGTTTAGTATCGTTTTTTGTCATATGCTCTAAAAGTATTAAGTTCCGGTATCATATTTATTTTGGTTAAGATGAATTTTGTTACTATTTTGCTTCTGTTTATTCGTCTTATCGTCATTACTATTGTTCTTTCCGTTACTGGGCAATTTTTGGCTCAGCCGTTTTTTCTTTGTTGTGTTTTTCTTATTTGTTCATAGGTAATCTGGGACTCGGAAAAATTAGTGATGAGAGCGACTAATGAAGTTCAAGATTTTTAAAAAAATAATTCTTTTTGGTTTAATAATATGACTTAGGTTGCTTTGATTTATTGTAATTTGGATTGTGACTTTGATTTGATATCTGTAATTGTGACACGTCAGCCTATTCCGGGTTGGGTGTTACAATGGTTCTCCAAATACATATTGGTTGTGTTGGCTGCTTAAAGTTTGGGAAGGTATATTTTAATATGGTTCTCCGAATACATATTAATTGTGTAGAATGTTAAAAGTTTGTGTAGGTACGTGTTAATCTTGTTCTATAATAATAATAATAATAATAAAGTTGTATAATCAGCTCAAAACTGGAATCATGATTCGTAACTTATTGTTAATAATTTTTAAATTAATTTGACAATTTGAAACTACAAAATACAATTAATACCTACCATATAAAAGAAATTATTAGGTTTACTAATATGCCCCTACATTTAATTAAATGAGAAAAAGAAAAATAAAAAATTTGATTGGTTTAAATTATTTCTCATACTTTTCTCCTGAACTATCCCCTATATATAGGTGTGTGTGTGTGTGTGTATGGCTGATTTATTTTGAGAACCACTATGAGTTTTAAGAACTCGAAAGAACTCAACCTAACAAAAAAAATATATTTTTTTAATTCTTTTTACATATATGTAATATACATAGGTTATATGTACGTAGAAAAATTACAATATTTTTTATGCACCGAATCAACTTATTACATAAGTGTAACGAACGTTTAAATTAGTGTAAGCACTTTACATCTTTATTCTTCCTCATACTTAATTTTTTAATCAGATTTAATCTCAAGCACATACTCTAACCTATTTAATTAAATGTGTGGTTAACAATGAGGTTCTTAAATTTCTTAAATCTCAACCAAGTTATCAAATTATCCCTCTCATATATATATATATATATATATATATATATATATATATGTATATATATCTTAAATATTAAACGAAACTTTTAAAAGCTCTCTAGTTGCTTCCTATATTCTCTCAAGTCACCATATTGCTTTATTTGTAAATGAAGGTTTCTCATGCATTTGATCCGAATTCATGGGTATGGGTCTTACCAAACCCAGATATCCCGTTTACGGGTTATAACATCTTATTATATTAAAAATTATCTCACCAAATATTGATATGAAAATCTTATAAGATAGGAATATACTAAAAATTATTATCCAACGTATTTTAAAAAAAAGATTATTCATATTTAAGAAACAACTTTATGTTAAAAAAAGATAAGCGGTCATGGGTCTCATCAAACCCAGATAGCTTTTAAACGGGTTATAACATCTCACCTATTTGTGAAACTCTTTCATCATCAAACCCTAATTATATTATTAACTCCCTTAAAATAAATATATATATAAATATTAGAAACAAAAATGAAATCCACCCCCGTAGTAGGGGGGATAAAACCTAATATATATATATATAGGGGATGGATAATGCGAGAAGTGATATTATGTTGAGAAGTGCGATATATGAATCTAGACCATTGATTGTGTTTAATCAATGGTCCACAATATAAATGACATTATCGTAAATAAAGACAGATATTTATGACATATTTTTAATTAAAAAGGACATACATGTCTTTTGTGGTGTTGGGCTAATTAAACCAGACATTAATGTATTCGGCGGTTATTTTTTCTAGCATAATCAATGCTCATAAGATGAGTAATACTAGTTTAATACATATACATGATACATAAAAACATACACCAACTTGTCTCAAGTGACTACATGACATTAGTTTTAACTACACTACATTAGATATTTCTATACTACATTAGTTATGACAACACAACATTTGAAAGTGTCCCTACACTACATTAAATATATCCAAAATACATTAGTTATGACTACGTAACATTTGAAAGTGTGCCTACACTACACTACATTAGTTTTGCCTACACAACACTATATATATCTACACTACATTAGTTATGACTATACGACACTTGAAAGTGTGCCTACACTACATTAGTTTTGCCTACACTACATTTGAAAGTGAGCCTACGTTACATCAATTTTGCCTACAATACATATGAAATGTTTACACCATATTAGTTATGACTATATAACACTTGAAAGTGTGCCTACCCTATATTAGTTTTGCCTACAGTACATTTGATATATCTACACAACATTAGTTATGACTACACAACATTTGAAAGTAAGCCTACATTACATTAGTTTTTCCAAGACTATATATGATATGTCTACACTACAATAGTTATGACTATACAAAATTTGAAAGTGTGCATACACTAGATTACGTAACTTTATCTACATTACATAAAATAAGCCTACGCTACATTAGTTGATTAAAATAAAAAAAAAAACACTTTACATTAGAGATCAAATAAAAAAATTAATTAGCTATGTGTTAGAATAAAATGATTTTAGATCAAATGAATTTTAATTGTTCAAATTTAAGATGAAATAAATAAATAAATAATGATAATAATAATAACAACTTATCATTTGTTATTAACTTAACATTAATTAAACCATTAATGAGTATGAGTTACAAAAAAAACATTTTATACTTTACTAACATACCTTTTATTTAAATAATAAGAAATTAAAAAAGAAATCATGTGATTGGTTATAATCTCTTCTCGCACTAAGAAACACTTCTGAAATGAACCAAGTCATATATATATATATATATATATATATATATATATATAAGGTAAGGATCCTAAGAGAACCCATTGCAAATCGAAAACTTTGAGAACCATTTTAGAGCACAAAAAACCTTTAAAAATATTTAAAAAATTATAAAACAAAAAAATTAAAATTTTAAAAAAGTAAAAAAACTAAAATTCTTATATTTCATTCCGGTTTCATAAAAAAACTAATTCGTATTATACCTATACACATGTGTATATTTCATTTAATCTCTAGTTACGTGTACACATATGTACATTATCAATTACCTTATATTATACATATATGTATAATAAAACATGTGTGTACATATATGTACATATTATACATATATATAATTTAGCTAAACCCAGAATTTTTTTTATGAAAACAGGATGAAAAATAAGAATTTTGGTTTTTATTTTTGTGTATTTTTTTTGTTTTATAATTTATTTTTTGAGTTTTTTGTGGTCCAAAATGGTTATCATAATTCTCAATTTCTAAAAAGTTCTCACATGATCCTGATGCTACACACACACACACACACACACGCTTTTAGCCCACGTGTTACGCGGGTTTTGTTATGTTTTTTTTAATAATTTTGTTATTTTATTTTTGCTAATGATATTTTTTTATTTTTCAATAGAGTTTTATATGAGATTTAATACTTTAATTTAATTTGGTTTGTTTTTATTTAATTTTTTATAAGAATTTTATTTAAACAGGGGCCTGATAAACTATCCATTGCCCAACAACTCCAGTCTTTTCACGCACATGCCATGTCACAAAAAATAAGTAGATAAATATATAAATAGTCAATTATATTTTAAGAACCTTAAAATATTACACCACAACCGACACATTTTCATTGTTGGGAAAGGGAACCCGTGTATTACACGGGTTTATATTACAGACGTGTTGTTTTTGTTATGAAATTAAGGCTACATTACATCGATATTAACACGTAACTCTGTAAGTAATTATAAAATTTTCAATCCTTATTTGGAAGAAAAAAAATGTTAACCACCTGAAAATGCCTCAAATCATCGGTCTTGTTTACAAAATATACATAAACTATTTTTTTAACTAAAATTAGTACATTTTGAGAGCTTGGTTGGACGTAGGATGCCCTCATGTGTTGTACACATAGTATCTCGCTCTCTCCATCTTCTTCACCGAAATCATGATAAGCATAAACTTTCTGTTTAACAAAAATCATATGAGCAGATAGATACCTAATTCATGAACAAAATTAAAAAAAAAAAACATTTTTAACAATTAAAAACTTTCAAAGCACTATTCATAAAAGATATAACCGCAACTGCTGAAGTTGTTGGAGCCAGAATACTAACAAAATTTTTTTAATCTCTTTTATGAATATACATGTATTGAATGACATGTGTGAAATAATTATATCATTTCAATGTTTTTCTTAAATGATATTTTATATTTTGATAAACGTTATGTGTTTCTTAAAACTTTAAAAAAACCAGGCACTATATGGATGTTAACGAACCAAACCGAAGGAAGCTTTGTTGGTGTTTGTTCGTTAAGCATAAATGAAACGTAATCGGACGTTCATAAACATAAATGAACGAACAAGACCTTTGTTCATATTCATTCATTTAATTAACAGAATGGAATTTAATGTTCATGTGATAAACGAACGAACGTAAGCGTATCTCCCGTCGAACGGTTCGCTGAATATTTAGTTCTTTTACAGCCCTACTAGGAAACCATTTTGATAAATTAAATTTCCAATATTAGTGGTAAAAAAATCCACATACATTTCCTGCATTTTGTTTCAAGAATTGAACCCGAGGCAGATCATCATTTTGTTGTTTCACAGCGATACATACTTTGCCTTCTTCGTTGTTGCCATAGCCACATAAGGAGCTTTATCCTACACAGAGAAGAAATACATCAAGCAACATTGAGTGGTCTATTTATTTATTTATGAATAATATTCAAAAAATTTTGGCAAAATATTAGTTTCACATTGCTCTTCGTTCACACATTTAAGAAACATGTGACCATTTTAAAAATGAACATTGAATCTACAGCAAGCTATTAATTCCATATGTGCCCTTTAGTCACATACGCTCTGAAGAAACACTAAGTGACCCGGGGCAGATTACGGATAATCTGGGGGTTAAGTAATGTTTCCCACGAGGATGAGGTCCAGCAGAGAAGGTTGTTCTTCAGGTGACCTGCAAAACAGACACCGTAAGCTCGTCACTGAGAAGGGGGGGTTCCTCCTTGTGACCACCCTCCGGCGTGAGAATCAGACTAGATTGCTCTGAATATAAGTGTATATTAAGAGATTGCTAGATAAGAATGAGATATCAGATCCTGTCCTTACCATTCCAAGGTGTTGGAGTATTTATAGCCGAATGTAGGTTTCCTAGAAGGTACAGCCGGCTGAATAGTATTCCTGTTCTACCAACAGTGGACTACACACAGGCCATGCTGGTTGGTGGATAGACTACGGCCGACAGTAACAAGGTCGGCTGTATACTGTTCCTTTACTGCCGGCTATGCACTGTTCCACCAACTGTAGGCTGCGCACGTCCCATAGTAAGGGTTGGTGAGTAGGCAGCGGCTAATAGTGACAAACAGTACTAGAGGGTGCTCCTCCTCGTACTGTTGTCGGTGAGCTGTCACCCTGTGATTGGTTCATGGGCTGTTCTGGTCAGATCGTCTGTTCTGCCCATACCTTAGTAGGTATAGTACAAAAGATCTTCCAGAAGCATACGGACTGGCTCATTTAGGCGGGATTATTCCCGCCTTGCTCATTCCTTCATGTGACTACTGAAGTAGCTAGTGCCTTGTGCGTGTAGCCTTGCTGTCAGTGCGGGTAGCCTTCCCTGATGGCTTGTATCCGAAACTGCGGGAACAAGCGGGGTACTTCACCATTGGGAGGCTTTCCCTGCGGGTACAGCTGGCGTACTGCGCGTAAGGTTTTCTCTAAGCATGGTGGGTCCTGCGGGAGCAGTTGGTCGTTGCGCAGACGTCCCTGTTCAAGGTGAGTCTTGCGGGTCCAACTGGGCTCTGCTGGGACCTACCTCTTCAAGTCCCCCCAGTCCAATGTTCTTCTCATGAATTATTAATAAGTGAGGTGAACTTTTGGACTAGCAAGGGGTTTTGAAAAGGGTTTTTAGTTTTAAGGTTTTCCGTGGGGATTCTTCCCGCGGTTTTCCTGATGTCACGCAGAAATTCCCGACTTTTCTGCTTGATCTTTGGGTATGAAGCGGGTAGGTTTGTAACCTCCTCACAAGTCAGGAGCGTTGAGTCCCACTTGTGTGGATTCTCCATGGGGTTTTGGTAGTTTTCAACATAGTGATCAATTATGCTAAAACCACCAATTCCATCTTGGAGTTTCAAACAATATAGTTCTCGACGTTCCCATCATGCGGGGATGTTATTCCCGTTTCCGCAAGCATGGCCCAGAAGATCCTTCTTGGTTTCAATTCCCTGCAGAGTGCTAAGTATGTGAAGGGTTTTGGCTTGACACTGTACCCGCACTCGTCTTACGGTTACTTTACTTCCAAGGTATTCCTGGCGTCAATTCCCTGCGGGTGCTAAGTATGTGAAAGGTTTTGCCTTAACACTGTACCCGCACCTGTCTTACAGTTACTTGGTTGCCAAGGTAAGGGGTATTTTCCCGCTTACTTTTGAATCTTTTTGAATTTTTTTGAAATTCGAAGAGTTGGTGAAAGGATAAGAACAGTCCAAACTGCTGAAACGTCGTGCGACGGTTTCTTCTGACTGTGTCAGGACGTGCAGGAAGTTATGGTGACGTGACAGTACCTGGTCATTCCAGACGCTTTTTCAGGCGCGTGGGCGCGATTTTTCGGGCGCGTGGCCGCGAAATTAATGGTACGCGTCCTTTCAACAGCTGTTGCCAGCTTGCTTTTTGCCACGTGTCATAGTTTCATTGCACCTTCGATTTCTCTCTCTTCCGCATTAAATTCATCGCATTAATTGCGATTAGTATATAAAGGGGGAGAGGGTTCTTTGTAATCCACACTTTCACTTTTCTCTTCATCTTCAAAACGATTTCCGGCGAATACTCATCTTTTCAGTCGAGCATTCTCTTGAAATCGTTTTCTTCTTTCATATCTGCAAGATGTCGTCTCACGATCTTGAGTCTACAGCTCAGGAGGCTGGGGTGTACGCCGATGACAAGAGTACTGCTGGCGAGTGCCAGTGTGCTCTGCCTGTCGATCTATATCAGTACATCGTCAGGAAGTTCATGCTCGAATCTCTCGAGCCTGAGTTTCCTGAACCCCATCAGACGGTGTATGATGCCCCCAGAGGCAAGATCGGGGTATATGCTGCATTCTTTGTCTATGGGAATCTTAGGTTCCCGTTGACAAAGTTTGTGTACCGTGTCATGGAGAGGCACGGTGTGCACCTGACCGAGGTGCATCCGATGGTGATCGCGAAGATTCGCCACTTCGAGTGGGTGTGCCGGATTCTGGGCATTGAGCCCTTCGTCGACCGCCTGATGACCTTCTACTCTTGGAGGTGCATCCAGGGGTGGTATACGCTGATAACCCGAATCAAGGGTTTGAAGATTTGCGCAACCGAGCGCAGTCTTCGTTCGTGGAAGCGGGAGTTCTTCTACATCTCCGCTCGCGCCATCCCCCTTGCCATGAAATTTAAGAATGGGCAAGCTCTCCCAAGCCTTCACGCCTCCAACTACCAGGAGGCGGAATGGTTCTCGAAGATATCCCAAGTCCAATCTCCGGTTTATCGGTTTGCGGAGTCCGGGATGGTGATGCTCGGGATGAGCCGGGTGTGGAAGGATGCGGATGCGCGAAAGGTCCCGATCATCCTCGAATATGGTTTGAACTCTGTTCCTTACGGTATGCTCTGTTTCTTTTTGTTGATTTAGAATCTCTTCTAACTTCTTTCCTGCTTATTTCAGAGGGGAACGACTTGCAGTCGCTCCTGTATCCGCGGGAGGCTGACAGTCCCGCTCGGATGGGTACTCGTGCTCTAGATGAGAACGAGTTGCCCATCCTAGAACAAACGGCGGATCGGTTCGTGGAGGTCTACCCGCTAGGCCACGAGATCCTGAGCGCCAGGCGGCCAGGTAAGGCGCTATTCAACCCTTGACCCCTCAATGTTGAAACCTCTACTGGAATTCCTCTAATCTTATGTTCTGATGAGGAATCCGTAGATGGTCCTCCGTTGGTGCGGAAGAAGAAGGCTGCCGGCGGGAAGGGGAAGGAGAAGGTGGCCTCCACTGCCGATCCAGTGCCTCGGTCTGACTCAGAGGCCGAGAGCGAGGAGGTGGCGGGGAACCCCGGTGGTGATAAGACCACTGCTCCGGAGGCTGCGACGATTGTCACCTCCGGAGAGCCCAGGATGACAACGGTGACCGGCGTGAAGAGGCCGGCTCCATCGGGTTCATCCCCGCCTGTCCGCACTTTTAGGCTCAAGAAAACCCGTAAGTACAAACTATGTTTTTAACTGCATAGCTTTCCATCATTAATACTTATCTTCTTTGTGCAGGCGTGGATGTTGACGCATTCCAGGGTGGAGCGGGGAGGAGTACCTCCCTGCCCATGACGGTAGGTTTGGTCAGTCTACCTGAGGCGACGACCCAGGCGGCTGCGCCTACGTCTGCTTCCGCTGGTTCAGTTGCTCACTCCATTGAGCCAACTGTTCCAGCTGTGATGACATCACCGCCGGCTGTCAGTGCCATTTTTACCGCATCTTTCACTGAGCCGGCGGTTACTTTGGCTGCGGAGTCCGCAGCGGCGGCCGCGGCGGCCTTCACTATGCCTCCTCCGTCATCGGCAACGACGGCCGATCCTTCAGGTATGCATGGGGCTTCTCGCCAACCTCTGCCTCCTTCCCATCTACCTGACCTCTTGGACGGATTTCCCTTGAGTTCAGGTGATGGGTTTGGCGGCTATCGGCCTGTTATTGACCCTACAGGTGCGTAGGGTTCTTTTGGCCTATATATATATATATATATATATATATATATATATATATTTTATCATCTTTTCCTAACTGCTTTTTGTTTTTTGCAGTGTCAGATTCCAATGAAGTGTATGTTCCTCGATGGAACATTCGCCGAGGAACAACCCTTCGCACACCTGTGGAGTGCGTGGAGTGGGCTCGTCACGCAGCTCCCAGTGGTGCGTTGGGGGAAGCCATGGCTAGCTACCAGGAGGGTAGGCTAACCAATGAGCTTCGGGTTCTCCTGGCCTGGATGCAGCCGCGCGTCGAGCTGCTTTGTCGTGAAAACGACAAGTTAAAAGCAGCTCGCATTCAAGAAGTAGCTCAGGCGCGGGCTGTCCGGGAGGAGAATAGGAGGCTCTCCGCCGCGGCTGCGGAGAAGGAGAAGGCGTTCCAGGCCCTTGAAGTTGAGGTTCAGGCCCGTCTCGAGGCCCGTTTCAAGGCTGCCCAAGCTGTTAACGAACAGCTTCGGCTGGCTAAGGAAACTGCTAGGAACGCAACTGAAAGGGCCACCAAGGCTGAAGCTGTTGCTGAGCCTCTACGCCTCGAGAATGAGGAACTTAAAGCTAAATTAGAGGCGCTCCAACAGGCTCATGATGCCTTGGCGATGGAGGACGCGAAGAAGCTCCAAGAGATCCTGGACCAGAGGGGCGTGCTTCACCACACTGAGCGGAAGCTAAAGGGCGTCGAAGAGGCTGCTGCAAAGGAAGTGTTGCTTGCCAACCTGAATAAAAGTGAAGCCGAACGCCCCTGTACCCAAGCTCAAGCCGCCCTTCAAGAAGCTCTGGTTGCCAAGGAATGGCTTCTTCGAGAAGCGTTGTCTCAGGTAAGCTTTTCATGTCTTTACGCTTTTCTTTGTAAATAGAAAAGGTTTTGACACTTGTATTTTTTTTCTTTTTGTAGGTTGTGCATCGGGTCTTCACGGAGACGTCTTATGACGATGCTATGAGCACAGCCCTCAACGTTTCTCACGAGGATGGGGAAAAGGCCGACTTCCTACTTGGTCTAGGGTTTGTTGAGAAAGGCATCCCGCCTTCCAACTTCCCTTTGTATGATGTGGATACTGAAGCTGTTTATGACCAAGCAGTGAATCAGTATGCCGCCTTCCCGCATCCGGTGGTGGATAAGGTAAACGAAGTCGCTGCTGCTGATGATGGGCTAGCTATCCTTAAAGCTTTCCTTGAACCGCCACGCTCTGCTGATGGTGCGGGTCCAAGTGGAAGTGGTCCTGAAGCATGATCCTGAAGATCCCTTTCCACCATTAGCGTAGATTTTTGCTTGTATAGCTTCTTTTGTATGCGGGTATGCACCCAGCAATCTTTGTAATATTTGAATTTGATGGAATAAAGATTGTGTTAATTCTTTGCCTTGTTTATTTTACGCATGTTTTGATCTAACTTAGCAATTTCTTTAGTACTTAGATAAGTTAACTTTTTAACGTGGCAAATTATAAGTTTGTTTCGCTTCCTCTTTCATGATTGTGCGGGTATAACCGTCACTTACACTTAGTAGGATGGCTTAACTTTTCTTATATCTGACCTGCGTGGAAGTTTTCCTCATCTTTTCCTTTGAAATTTTCTAAGTGTTCAGAATAAGTTAACCTTTGGACGTGGTAAATGATAGGTTAAAGTTTTGCCTCCTTGTTCGTGATTGTGCGGGTAAGACCGTCACTTGCACTTACAAGGATGACTAAACTTTACTTACATCTGACCTGCGTGGAGGTTTTCCTTAAAACTTGAAATTTTTACCGTTGTGTTTATGCGGGTTTTGCCGCCTTCCACACGTAACGACTTACTTCTTCCCCTATTTATGCGGTGAATACCGGCACATCAGTGTGGGAAGTTCATAAGTATAAAGGTAAGGCTATCAACACATTGTGAAAGGAGAATCATTTCCATTAGAAGTGGCTCTAGGCCTTTTCTTTACAAGTTTGGAATTGATCTACATATAACATTTGCGTAATTGAGCTCCATTCCATGTTCTTGGGATGGGAGTGCTATCGAGCCTTTCGAGCCGGTATGCGCCCTTTCCCAGAGCTTCTTTGATAATGTATGGCCCTTCCCAGACCGGGGCCAGCTTTCCTGGGCGTTCTTGGTTCGAAGCCTCGTTGTTACGCAGTATGTAGTCTCCTACTTTGAAGTTGCAGAGTTTTACCCGCGTTTTGTAGTACTTTTGCATTTGTCGCTTGTAGTTCTCTTCACGCACTGCGGCTAAGTCTCTGCGTTCCTCGGTTAGCATAAGGTCCAACCGTCTTTCCGCATCATTGTATTCTGGCTGAATCAAGACCCTTGGTGAGGGTAAACCAATTTCGACCGGGACCATGGCTTCAGTGCCATAAGTGAGACTGAACGGGGTTTCTCCCGTACTGGCCTTCTTCAGCGTTCTGTTTGCCCAAAGGACGTGCGGAAGCTCGTCCACCCAGCCGGATCTGTGTTCCAAGAGTCTTTTCTTTATGCCTTCGACGATGCTCTTATTTGTTCTTTCCACCTCACCATTACCTTGCGGGTGTGCCACTGAGGTAAAGGTGTGGGTGATTTGAAGTTCTTTCAGCCACTGTTGTAGCTTCTTGTCAGCAAAGTTGGTGCCGTTATCGCTCACCAAATTCTGTGGAAGTCCAAAACGACAAATAATAAATTCCCAAATAAATTTTTTGATATGTTTCGCGGTTGTTTGGGCTAAGGGTTTTGCTTCTATCCACTTGGTGAAGTAGTCGATGGCTACCACTAGGAACTGAACATTTCCTGCTGCTGTAGGAAATGGGCCTGTCACATCGATGGCCCACTTCTGAAATGGCCATGAAGAGGTGACTGGAACAAGTTTATTCTTCGGGCGGTGCGTGTTGGGTGCGTAGAGCTGGCAAGACCTGCATTTTCTGATGTATGCCAGCGCATCCGTATGCATCCCCGGCCAAAAGTATCCCGCGTTGTTTAGCTTAGCTACAACAGCGCGTGGACCTGCGTGTACTCTACAGATGCCTTCGTGTACTTCCCTTAGGAGGTAGTCAGCATCTTGGTTGTCCACGCATCTTAAGAGTGGGCCAAGAAAGTTACGTCTGTAAAGGATGTCATCGATGAGTTGATAATTCAATGCTTTACAGCGTAGTTTTCTTGCCTGTGTTTTTTACTCTGGTAGCGTACCTGCCGCGAGGTATTTTATTATTGGTGTCATCCACGTTTCTGTGTCGGTTTGGATGACACAAATTTCCTTGTGCGGGACCGAAGGTGCCTCGAGGAGTTCAATGCGGATGTCCTTTCCCAAGTGGGTGAAGGCTAATGATGCAAGCTTGCTTAACGCGTCCGCAGATTTGTTTTCACTACGCTTGACGTGTATGACTTTGCAGTCGTTGAAATCGCGCATAAGGGTTTTTGCTTGTGCGAGGTACAGGGCCATTGTGTCGTTCACGGCCGTGTACGTCCCGTTGATTTGATTGGCTACTAACATGGAATCCACGTGGGCTTCCAAGTATTTCACTCCCATCTTACGCGCAATTCTCAGCCCAGCCAAGAATGCCTCATACTCGGCTTAGTTATTCGTACTTGGAAAATCCAGTCGAATAGCGTAAGTGTATTCTTGGCCTGCTGGGTTGGTTAGTTTCAGCCCTGCGCCTGAGCCCTCGTTACTGGCTGCTCCATCAGTGTAGAGTCGCCAAACATCATTGATGTCTTGTGCTGGAGAGGGTTGAGCCTCTACCTGGCACTCTTTTTCCCGCGATGCAGGCACTTCTGCAATAAAGTCGGCCAAAACCTGGCCTTTTATGGCTGGTCTTGGCTTATACTTTATCGCGTACTCCCCCAACTCAATTGCCCATTTGGCTAGGCGTCCCGATAACTCGGGTTTGCCTAGAACGTTTGCAAGTTTGAAGTTGGAGAGAATGGTGATTGGGTGACCCTGGAAATATCGTCTTAACCTGCGTAAAGCGTGTATAAGTGCTAAGACTAATTTTTCGAGGGTAGAGTACCGGGTTTCTACGTCTGTTAGGATACGGCTGACATAATAGATTGGCATCTGGATGCCTTTTCGCTCTACTAGCAGGACTGCCCCGGTTGCTCTATCTGTTGCGGAAAGGTATAGGATTAACTCCTCTCCCGCTTTTGGTGCTGTGAGCGTTGGGAGTTCGATCAAGCGTGACCGAATCTCCTGAAAAGCTGCTTCCGCTTCTGGTGTCCAGCGGAAGTGCGTTTTCTTTAAACAGTTTCTCAACGTTGACACGAAAGGAAACGACTTATCCGCGTGGTTTGCCAAAAAGCGATTAAGTGCCACTGGTCGTCCATTCAGTGTCTGAGCCTGTTTGATGGTAGTAGGTGATTCCATTTTGATAATGGCTTCGACCTTTTAAGGGTTCGCTCTGAAGCCATCTTTAGTGACGATGACCCCCAAGAACTTCCCTTCTTCCATTCCAAAGGCACACTTGCCCGGGTTGAGTTTCATGTTTATCTTCCTAAGCGTGTTGAAAGTTTCTTCGATGTCTTTCAACATCGCTTCTGCGTCAGGGCTTTTGATGACCAAGTCATCCATGTAGACTTCCAAGTTCCTCCCAATTTGGGCATGAAACTGGTTGTCCATCAGGCGTTGGTATGTGGACCCGGCATTCTTAAGTCCGAATGGCATCATTTGGTAACAAAATGTGCCATCGGGCGTCCGAAAAGCGGTTTTGTCCTGATCATCAACGGCCATGTGGATTTGATGGTACCCCTTATACGCGTCCAGGAAGCATTTAAGGCGAAACGGTGCTAACGAATCCACCTTAAGATCAATTTCGGGTAACGGATAACAATCTTTGGGGCATGCTTTGTTTAAGTCCCTGAAATCTATGCACATGCGCCATTGTTTGTTATTCTTCGGTACCATAACGGGATTTGCAACCCATGTTTGATATCTACTAACGCGTACGATGCCTGCGTCAAGGAGTTCCTTGACTTGGGTTCTACACGCGTTAGTTTGTTCTGGCCCCATTACTCTGCGCTTTTGTACGATTGGCGTAACAGCCGGATCGCATTTGAGCTTATGCTCTGCCTTACTTCAGGGTACACCAGTCATGTCAGCTGGTGTCCACGCGAAGATGTCAGCGTTTTTCTGTAATAAGCGCTTGAGTAAGGTGCGTGTGGGATCAACAACTGTTGGGCCAATGGAAACGGCCTGGTCAGGGTATTTGCCGTTGAAGGCCCATCTTTCTGGTTCGGTGATGGTTGGATTAGCCATCTTTGGTTTAGGTTTAGATGAGACAGATGCGATGCATACCTGGGGAATGCCGGTGATCATCGCTACACCCTCAGCTGTTGGCCATCCCATCATGCCGTGGACTGAGGATACCACGGCGTTGAATCTTTCCATCCCGTCTCTTCCGAAGAGAATGTCGTATGTGTGGTGTGGCTTCCTCATTACGACAAAATCCACGTCTTCTGTGCGTGAGTGGTTCCCGTCCGTAAGAGTGACGGGGAAAGATAGGATACCCAGGGGGGTGTTTGTGCTGCCATCGAACCCTTCCATCGAGGCGCAGATCGTTTCCAGGCGTTCCTTGTCTTCGTCATCTAGCTTGTCGAAGAACTGCCTATACATCACCGTTGACGAGGCGCCATTGTCAGCAATAGTGCGAGAAGTGATGTAGTGCCCCAGCTGGCTTTTGATGACGATAGGGCCTTCTTTGCTGGGTCCTCCTGGCACTCGCGGGAAGCGCACCTCAGCTTCCTTCCACGCGCATGGTTCTGTCGTTCGCCTTTTTCTTCCTCTGATCTTACCATGAACCATGTTGATGCTGATGTCAACGGGCTTTCGTCCGTTGCCTCTATACCGGTTATCGCTCCTTCCTCCCTTCTTGATTGATGCCACCAGGTGTGCAAGTCTTCCATCCTTGACGAATGCTTCAACAATATCCTTCAAGGATGTACACTCTTCCGTACTATGACCTTTTGTCCCGTGGAAGTCACAGGATTTGCTCTGATCCGCATTAGGTCGCTGCCGGATCATTGGAGCTTTTGGCCATGGTAGCTTTTCAGTGGCAAATATCTCCGTGACGCTTTTGGTGAGTGGCGTCCACCGGTGTTTTTGGCTTAAAGGGTGTGTGTTATTTCTTCCGCCAACAAGAGGGTGAGAGCTGGATGAGGTGTCAAAGTTTACCCTTGACTGCCAAATACCTAGCTTCCTCTTTTTGTTCTGCCGGGCGATCCGAACATTGTTTTCTCTAGTCCTTTGCGTGTAGAGGTGTGTACTCTGGGGAAGATCCCTTCCCAGTTGCTTCTCCGTCTCGGCAAAGCGCTTGGCCGCCGTCATGATGGCATCCCATGTGGATGGCATGCCATCCTTACCCGTCAATGTGCGGATAAGCTCTGGGTATTCGGCGCCCTGGATGAAAGCGGCGCGAACAAGATCTTCACTTATGTTGCCCAGACTTAGCTTTTTGGAGTTGAAGCGAGTGATGAAGTCTAGTAAAGATTCATCCTCCTCTCTAACGCAGTTGAGGATCGTCCACTGTTCTTCAGTATATTTCCTTTGTTGGCTGAAGTGCTGGCTGAACTTGTTCTGAAAGTCCGCCCAATCATATATGTGGTGGACCGGTAAACGATCGAACCATGCCCTGGCTGCTCCAACCAGAGTCATCTAGAACATATAACACCACGTGGGTTCCGTCCAGTTACTGACGGTTGCCCCCGCAATGAATCTGTTCAAGTGGTCGTCTGGGTCGGATAGACCATCATAAGTGCCGATGTTGGACATTTGTTTGGCACTTCTCGGGGCGATTGCTTCCGCAATGTCCCTTGCGAACTTTGACTTTCCTGCATTTGCAGCAGTTGGTCTAAAGGTTTTGGAGAAGTCACGCGGGTTTCTCTCCGCATTCGTTGGTTTAAAGGCTTCCCCAAAATTCCTTGTCGGTTGGAAGTCCGTTTCCTTACGCTTCCCTTTTGCCTTATGGCGAGGGTTTGCGTCGGTATCGGATTCTTCCCGCTCATCGTCTGAGTACTCGCACTCACTGTTCATATTGAGATGTTGGCGAGTACTGCCGAATTCGTCAGCCTGTTGAACTGAACGCAAGCGTTCATCCAACTCAGCTTGGAACTCTTTCTGACGTGCTTCGGCCCACGCCTTAACTTGATCTAGTGTTTGGCGAGGGACCCTCGTTCGTTTCTCCAACTGGGCATCAGTGAACCCCAGTGGAATATTGTTTACTGCACTTGCCCCGGCTTGGGTAACCGGGGTAGTGTTCGTAAGATTTGTATAACCGCCGGTGTTCCCCCCAGTTGCTGGGGTTGTGGTTACCGGGGTTTCTTGGTCGCTTACTGGCCTTGGGACCGGAGTAACGTTAACCATTTTTTCAGAAATTTTGAAAAAACTAAGAATTAGTTCTAGCTTTTATGCACGGATGGCGCCAATGAAGAAACACTAAGTGACCCGGGGCAGATTACGGATAATCTGGGGGTTAAGTAATGTTTCCCACGAGGATGAGGTCCAGCAGAGAAGGTTGTTCTTCAGGTGACCTGCAAAACAGACACCGTAAGCTCGTCACTGAGAAGGGGGGGGGGGTTCCTCCTTGTGACCACCCTCCGGCGTGAGAATCAGACTAGATTGCTCTGAATATAAGTGTATATTAAGAGATTGCAATATAAGAATGAGATATCAGATCCTGTCCTTACCATTCCAAGGTGTTAGAGTATTTATAGCCGAAGGTAGGTTTCCTATAAGGTACAGCCGGCTGAATAGTATTCCTGTTCTACCAACAGTGGACTACACACAGGCCATGCTGGTTGGTGGATAGACTACGGCCGACAGTAACAAGGTCGGCTGTATACTGTTCCTTTACTGCCGGCTATGCACTGTTCCACCAACTGTAGGCTGCGCACGTCCCATAGTAAGGGTTGGTGAGTAGGCAGCGGCTAATAGTGACAAACAGTACTAGAGGGTGCTCCTCCTCGTACTGTTGTCGGTGAGCTGTCACCCTGTGATTGGTTCATGGGCTGTTCTGGTCAGATCGTCTGTTCTGCCCATACCTTAGTAGGTATAGTACAAAAGATCTTCCAGAAGCATACGGACTGGCTCATTTAGGCGGGATTATTCCCGCCTTGCTCATTCCTTCATGTGATTACTGAAGTAGCTAGTGCCTTGTGCGTGTAGCCTTGCTGTCAGTGCGGGTAGCCTTCCCTGATGGCTTGTATCCGCAACTGCGGGAACAAGCGGGGTACTTCACCATTGGGAGGCTTTCCCTGCGGGTACAGCTGGCGTACTGCGCGTAAGGTTTTCTCTGAGCATGGTGGGTCCTGCGGGAGCAGTTGGTCGTTGCGCAGACGTCCCTGTTAAAGGTGAGTCTTGCGGGTCCAACTGGGCTCTGCTGGGACCTACCTCTTCACGCTCAGATAATAATATGTTGATCTCCTCTATACCAACTCAATCTAACTGTGAAATTATTAATTATGCATGAGAAAGTGCACTATGTGCATCTCAAATTGAATCACAAACAAAACAATAACCAACTGTGATCGAATCCCAAATTTGGCCTTTAGTTTTGACATTCTTAGCCCTTTATGACAAAATCTGCAATAACAAATTGTAGTCAACAATTTCATTTTGAGATCTTGCACATGATGCAGCCCAAAATCCGATTTTGCCTTAATTCTCCAACGCCGCCGCCTCAGAGGTCTTAGTTACAAACATCTAGGCATACAATTACTAACGATAAATAGTTCTTCTCTTTTCTAGGTAATTTGTTACAAACATCTATAATGAACATTGGCCCATCATTTCACATGATCTTTGAAAGTATTCAAAACAACGTTATATCATTTCAAAATTTCAAATGTCCGACTTCCAGTTAGCTTTTTATATGCTAATTCTCCTATTCTTAACTTAACTAATCAACATTGTTATATCATTTCACATGCTTTTTAAAATCATTAAAATGATTGTAAGCACAAATAGTTATAAATTATAATCATACCTGGCTTATATAATATATAAAGCCCAAAGTCAATTGTCTTAAAGCTTTAAGTCTCTATGCATAACCCCCAAAGAGTGACACGCTTCGACCACCCTAACTATCACTCGAGCAAGCTCAAAAGCCAGGCCTTCTTTTCAGGATAATGCCCCCTCTATATAATCCTATCAAACAACTCACCATTTGCTACCAAAAATTCAACAAACTCCTAGACGTCTACTATTATTAACTTCCATATCATAAACATGTACTAATAATTTATTAAAAATTTGTGATATTGTTTAACATTTCACAACCTTATATTAGAAATGTTATAAGCTCATGACATTGTTATTGTTGTATTCCGCCGAGTACGGTTAAAAACTAATCGATCATAGAAATCAGTTTTCCAAAAAAAAGAAATAGAAAGGGGTGAGTTTGCAACCCATTTCAATTTGTTGGACATAAAAATACAATTATAAAAACCATGATTTCTTTCAATTACTTGAAAAATAAGTTAAAAGAGAACAAACACAAACACAATTATTTGTTCAATTAAGCGTTCGTGCTCGTTTAAAGTAAATATATGTTAAATTTTTAAATGAACGAATGTGAACACAACTATTCGTCTGATTAACTGTTTGTGTTTGTTTAAAGATACATGAAAGAACACAACATGCTTCAGAATAATACAAGCTAACCTTAAAATCATAAGAGCATAAAACACTTTGAATTTGCAAAAATCAAAATAGCTCAAAATATCTAAATTGAACAAAACAACTCAAAACGTTTGCTTGGTTTTGATAATTCTGTTCGTTTTCATAAATACTCATTGAAAGTTTATATTAGAAATGTTGCAGCTCATTCCTAAATAAGCAAATGTATCCCAGCCGAGTATAAAGCTAAAATTTTCGATCAGGCTGGGTTGTTTCGGTAACCGATTACGGTTACAAACGACATCGAGTCAAAATTAAAAAAAGGAAAAGACAATGGCATTGAAATACTCTATATCAAGTTTTTGGAAAAGAATTGATTACAATGAAAATCTAAGCGGATTTATAATGCCTGATAAACACATTAACATAAAAGATCTATATGAAACAAAATAACTGAAAATTCAGTAACCTTAAGTCTTAACATCAACAGCAAACTCAGGCTTTAAATTTATATATAAAAGTAACTATTTGCTGCAGAAAACTTAGCTATGATGTAAAATTCAAGGAGCCGATACCTAACAATCACGCAAGATTTCCATATCACCACTCTCCTATGGTAGATTTATATATGATGAACTTTGAATTTCTCCTAAAAATATATCAAAACCAAACATTAAAACCTGTGCATAAGTCCCAAAATGTAGCAAACAAATTGAAATCAACATTAATCTGTTTGTTTTTGCTATATGATAAAATATGATATGTGTTACTACCCAATATCCACATTCTAAGAACATATTAAGTCACACTCGAAAAATAAACTGAATCTGGGGCTTAATTATGTCAAATGTTTCAACACATAATTTCATAACATGTTAAGGAATAGAAACATATGTGAGAATCTTGCATTATAAAAGTTTGGATAGCAAACTTGATGGATGCATAACACTTCCATGATATTCACACACAATATCCAGATATGTTGATTCTTAATTTGGGATCCATGCACAATTCCTTTTCGTAATCACAGATTCTAACATCTTGACTCTATTGATCCAACCCAAACTGATTCAAAGTTTGAAAACTATATTTTGATACACCTAATATTCAACATTGCAGAAGATAATCAACAATTAATGGCTGGAAGAATGAAACACGAACCTATTGATTGAAGTCGACATTAATTTGCCGGTCGTTAGATCTATCAGTACCATAAGATTTAGCGATTTTGGTGGCTGATTGTAATCTGCCTCAACAATAAAAAACTTGGGATGTAGTGTTTGTAATTGAAGATGGAGATGATGAGAAGGCATGGAAGAATTGGAAGACAGTATGAAGTTTTGGTTAAACGAATATAGGGTCTCATAGAATTGTAGAAGACGAAAATAAATTATTGGTTATGACCCGAACCCAGTACCCATACCCGCGAATTTTAAAGTAACGGGTTAAATCAATGAGAGCTAACCATTTACAAATAAAGCAATCTAGTGGCTCCAAAGAGGATGGGAAGCAATCTAAGAACGACACGTAGGATTTTATGGTAGACAATTATATAGATAGTTAGACATATATATGTATACTAGATTTTATCCCCCGTATTACGGGGGTTGTTTTACATTTTCGTTTTCAATATTTATATATGTCTATTTGGATTTTAATTTTATTTATTGTAAAAAAGTTAATAATTAATATACTTGAGCTTTGATGATTAAATGGTTTCACAAATAGATGATATGTTATAATCCGGTTTAAAAGCTATCTGGGTTTGGTGATACTCATTACCCGTTTATTTTCTTTATTATAAAATTATTTCTTAATTATAAATAATATCTTTTTTTAAATAAAACAGGATATTAATTTTTAGTATATCCCTGTTTTATAGGATTTTCATATCAAATATTTTATGAGATTAATTTTAATATAATGAAATGTTATAGCCTGTTTAAGAGCTATCTGGGTTTGGTGAGAACTTCACCCGTGAATTCGGGTCAAATACGTGAGAAGCCTTCATTTACAAATAAAGCAATCTGATGGCTTGAGAGAATGGTTGTTTTATATTTTTCATTTTTTAATATTTATTTTTGGGATTTTAATTTTCTTTATTGTAAGAAAGTTAATAATATACTTAGGGTTTGATGATAAAAGAGTTTCATAAATAAATCATATGTTATAACCCGTTTAAAAGCTATCTGGATTTGGTGACCCATGACCCGCTTATGTTTTTTTACTATAAAATCGTTTATTAATTATAAATAATATTCTTTTCTTTTTAAATTGAATATTAAATTTTAGTATATCCCTATTTTATAGGATTTTCACATCAAATAATTGGTAATGTTAATTTTTAATTTAATGAGATGTTATAACCCGTTTAAGAGCTATCTGGTTTTGGTAAGACCCATACCCATAATTTGGGTTAAATCAATGAGATGCCTCCATTTAAAAATTAAGCAATCTGGTGGCTTCCATAAAAGGGGGGAGCGACCACATCATGACACATAGGATTTTAGGGTTTTGGTTTATATATATTATAGATGTATGTATATATATATGATAATTGTTGTACACAAACACAATTTAATTTTGCGGAATAATATAATGCCTAGTTAATGAAATATCATTTTTCTTCTCCATTTATCTTCCTACTATATCTAATCTAACTATATATTAAAGCAACATGATTTTTTTCACATGGCATCATTCTAGGGCTTCCACATAGGATGCCACATAGATGCCATGTGAGCAGTTTCCTATTTTATCATCTCTTCTTCCAAACACAATATGAAGCATGTACCCGTTTAGTTATGTTATAACTCATGACCCGGGTTCTCTTCAAATACAACCATCTTTATATGAAGATAACATTTTGTAAAATTTTGAAAAATAAATTATTGTGTGATACATGTCTCGAACCCAAGACCTCATGTTTCAAACTAAAGATGCTTACCAACTCCACTTAAGTAGTTATTGTGTTGAATTCCTTAACATCTAAATGATATATTGTTAATTCACTTATAATTAATGTATTACATATAACAAATTTTTTATTTTTATTATATTTTTCACCCGTATAGAACACGGGCTCTAACCTAGTTAATTAATTAAAGCAAGACTATGTGGACACATGTCATCTTTCTAAAGTGTCCACATAGGATGACACATAATCTATTTCCAAAGTTAGACCCTATTTAAATCTATTAAATTAATACGCTACATTTATGATTATTTTTAAAATTCTAAATTAAATTTTCATTAACTCTCATTTAATGGTGATTTCTAAAAAAAATGTTTATTGTTTTTTATTTATTACGTCTTTTAAACTAATTTTTTAAATATTTTATTTGAAAATATTATTGTTATATTGATCCACTAGGATAGAGCCCGTACGATACACGGGTGGTTAAAAAATAAAATAAAAAAGTTATATTTAATAATATACATATTAACATATCTTATGAATTCATACAATATATATAATCTACTAAAATACATAGATTAGTAAGAATAACATGATTTACGTAAAACAAATAACATATGCCTAAACTATTAAAAGTCTCTTTTTCGAGCGTGTGTACATCTGAATACCTAGAATTTGCTTTATGTGAAAATTTAGTTAAATTTGGCTTGATTCTTGATTTATTTTACCATTTTAAAACGAAAGTTATCATTTCGTACCATTGAATTGCATATAAACATCTTTTTTATTGATGTTATATTTTTTATTCAGCCCGTGTATTACACGTGTTAATAACCTGGTTCGTCATTAAGTTGTAAAAGATTGATAATTAATAATTAGAAATTTGGTCAATTATAACATGATTTTTAAAAGGGGATCACATCATAACAATTATATAACATGGCATCATTATTTTTAGACGTAGAATTACAATATCATAAAGGTTGCAGATAACTTGAACTTACAACTCTTTGTGTTTTGGAATAACTATTTGGCGTCATTGAATTCTAGTGACAGATATGGTTAACTTGTTATTGACAGGATATGTGAGTTTTAGTTACAGATTCTCATGAATAATAGAAATCATGAATAATAGAAATTATGTGTATGATCATTTGTGTAATTTATCATATTAATGCCTGTTTACACTATTTGTTTGAGATCTAGATAAAGAGACGATTCGATTAAAAAACGACTCCTTAATATAAATAATGATAAGTTGTCACTTATTTATAATATCAATAGAACAAAACGATTAAACCTTATAGTTTGTGGTTCTTAATTGGGGTTGGGGGAGGGCAAGGAATTACGACTATAAGGAAGGGGAGAGACTTGATTAGGAGTAGTGCTTCCTTCCTGTAGTGGGCACTCAAAAACACAATGACAATTAAAAACCTTGCATTTTGCCACGTTGTTAGATCCATGTATTCTAATGCATACACGAACACATGTGTATTCATCACATGGGAATAGAAAATGAGTATCGGTACAAATATGTTGAGCCATTAGTAACTCCATACCTGTAAATTTAGAATACGTGTACGCGTATAATTAACTTCTCGTGTTTATAAAAGTTAAAACTAATATTTAATAACAAGAAAAAGATATTACCTAATGTAATAAGAAAGACATGAAATAGGATGAAAGTCAAGGACATTGCCATGTTGATATTTGTTTTGATTATATTTGAAGAATTGTGAGATGAGCATGTTTATATAGGAGATGAGATTAATGTTTATGAACATTTAACTAACATAATTTATTACTTAAATCAATATAACATATAATGGAAAAGGGACTTGGGGGGGGGGGGGGGGGACCAACATTTATGGACATTTAACTGATTGAATTTATTAGTGAAATCAATATAGCATATAATAGAAAAATGACAAATCAATGATTAATATTAAATCTATAATATATATAAACGAAAACCTAAAAATCCTATGTGTCGCGATGTGGTCGCTCCCCCCTTTTTTTGGAAGCCACCAGATTTCTTGATTTTTAAATAGAGGCCTCTCATTGATTTAACCCAAATTCATGGGTATGAGTCTTACCAAAACCAGATAGCTCTTAAACGGGTTATAACATCTAATTAAATTAAAAATTAATCTTACCAATTATTTGATATGACAATCCTACAAAATATGAATATACTAAAATTTAATATCCAATTTAAAAAGAAAAAGATATTGTTTATAATTAATAAACAATTTTATAGTAAAAAACATAAGCGGGTCATAGGTCACCAAATCCAGATAACTTTTAAAACGGATTATAACATATCATTTATTTATAAAAACCTTTCATCATCAAACCCTAAGTATATCATTAACTTTCTTACAACTAAGAAAATTAAAATCCAAAAAATAAATATTAAAAAACGAAAAATGTAAAACAACCATTCTCTCAAGGCATTAGATTACTTTATTTGTAAATGAAGGCTTCTAACGCATTTGACTCGAATTCACGAGTAAAGGTCTTACCAAACCCAGATAGCTCTTAAACGGGTTATAACATCTCATTATATTCAAAAATAATCCCATCAAATATTGGATATGAAAATCTTATAAAATAGGAATATGCTAAAAATTAATATCCTATTTTATTTTAAAAAAGATATTATTTATAGTTAAGAAACAATTTTATAATAAAGAAAATAAACGGGTAATGGGTATCACCAAACCTAGATAGCTTTTAAACCGGATTATAACATATCATTTATTTGTGAAATCATTTCATCATCAAACCTCAAGTATATTAATTATTAACTTTCTTACAATAAATAAAATTAAAATCCAAATATACATATATAAATATTAAAAACGAATAATGTAAAACAACCCCCGTAATACGGGAGATGAAATCTAGTGTATATATATTTATGTTTTAGACTAGTACATATAACTAAACTCAACGTAGTTAAGTATCAAATGGATATATAATATCACCAAAGAATTTTTTTTTAAGCAGCATAGTTGCTTTTTGGTGTTTAATACTAGGAGGGATGATTTTTCTTTTTTTTTTTTGGAAAGAGGGTTACCTCCATTAGTAAGACTATGCGTAGCGAAAGTGTCCAACGACGCCCCCACCCTCCCTCTCATTTGTTGACGCAATATAACATTCACCATAGTGTTGGAGACATTTTTAAAGCCCAAAACAACTTATAAGCCTCCCGGGGTGTTCTAGGCGCTATTTAGGGGGGGGGGGATGTTTCACCCACCAAACGCCCCATTACATGTGGTATAATAAAGTAGAGTTGGAAATATTAAATAATTTATAACATTTTATTACATAATAACCATAATATTTAATGTTATACAAATATTATATAATGTTATATAATTAATAATATAATAATCAAATAACTTTATATAAACATCAAATAGTATTAAACAGTATTAACTAACTTATTATCTTATATAAATAATTTACTTTTTATACAATATATAAAATAACATTAAATATAATATTATAAATGTAACATAAATAACTTATAATCAATGTTTTAAAGCATTAAATAATTTATTATAAATACAATATTTAGTATGATATTATCAATATATTTAATGAAATACATATGAGTTTTGTAATCTGATGGTCTAGATGGAAAATGAGTTTTGTAATCTGTCTAAAAAGTGTAAGAAGTGATCTGTTGCGTTAGATTTGATGATCTAATGGTCTACATGGAAAATGAGTTTTGTAGGCCGTGTGTTTTATTTTAATACTTGTTTTATAACACTCCAGGGGCATAATCGTCCAGCGTGTTATATTATATATGGAAACATTATCAATCTACAATTATCATTTTTTAATCCAAATTTAAAACACAACACCAAGAACATCACAAAATATATAATAGTGTGTTTTAAATCAAAATAAAAAAAAACAGATTTTAATTCAAATTTAAAACAAACACCAAGAACTAAAACACACTAGTTTGAATATCATAACCAACATTAATGAACAAGATACATCATAATGTGTGTTAAATCTAATAATAATCAAAATTTAAAAACAACACCAAATTTTAATCAAAATTTATTTCTTCTTTTGTTCAGTTATGTTACTTCATCTTCATCAAGATATATACGTTACAAAAGTAGAAAGAAAAGGAAAGTTTGTTGTTTTGAAATACAAAAGTAGATAACGAATAGATCAGAGTGTTTGAAAACGAATCAACCGATTGTTATTGGGTCCTAGGTTGTTAGGGTGGTTTGGGATTCCGGCGGCTGATATTGTCTGTGGGATATCGTCGGTGTCACACCCCAACCTACGGCGGAATATGCCGGGGCGCGACATATTTGTATCATAGCTCAAAGACACTAATAATAATAATAATAAGTGTCAATATCTAAATTTATTTATTCATATCAATCGTACACAAACAATTCAAATGAAAAAAAAATTTAATACAACATTGAACTTTATAATTTTTAACCTAAAGTTCAAACTATGTCTTCACTTCAAATAACTTCTTATAACAACCTGCATTATGCGTTAAAATAATTTGTCAACAACACATGTTGAGCGAGTAACCACGGGTTAGTGTAAATATAAAATAATAATAATGAGAAATAAACAATTCCTTGCATATGTGAATAGCATCAATTAATTTTAACAAGTAAAGTATCTTTTCGATCATGCCACTAGAATACGGATATATCTACTCGGACGAATTCGCAACCAATAACAGCATAAAATAAAAATAAACAAAATGTGTCTTTTCGAACACGCCACTAGATTTCGGACATGCCTACTCGGACGGCGTATGATCATACTATGAGGATGAGGATGAGGATGAGGATGGGATTGATGATTGGGTAAAAGTTAGTTTATTTTGTATATTAATTAGTTAGTTTTAGTAAAATAATCGGACGAACTATGGTACTTCAAGCATTGTTATGTGTTTTCATGACATTGGAAGCTATGGAGCTTAATGAGGATATTTACGGGCTTGGAACGAAGATCGAGAAGTGAGAGATTGGAAGTGCACGCATCACGAGGCAGTCAAGAAAAGAAAATAATAAATTCTGAAAAATTGCATCTTCGCGATACGCGAAGATGCGGGAGGAACAACTTCGCGATATGCGAAGTTGCAAGAATCATCGCGCGACTATTTTGTCCTTCGCGATACGCGAAGAAGCATGGCGTGACATCTTCGCGATACGCGAAGATGCTTAAAGTCGGCAAAAATTAGGGTTTGCCTTATATAAACCCCTTAACCTCCCCATTCGGATTATTACGACTTCCAGAGGCAGAAGAGGTACTCAAGGACGATTTCCAGCCATCCCGAAGCTTTCGGTTTGTCCTACGATCGTATGTTCATCAGGATAAGTACTTTAACGATTATGTCGATGTCCGACTAAGTCGTGTGTTTTCGTTCTAGGCTGCGGTTTTCTATGAAGTACTGTTTTGATCAGATTCTAATGCTTAATGGTTATAGCTTGATTGAATTTATATGATTTGTCTTGCTTAATTAGTTATTTGGTTGATTAAAGGTTGTGTTTGCGATTATTGGTTTGTGTAACGTTTTTTTGGTTGTTCATCAACATTTAGGGTTAGGCTCTTGTGTCCTTGAACTATAATCATCAAATCTTATCATTTAGTTAATTACCCTAGACATAGAATTGGTAATGGTGGTGTCCGGGTTCATTTGTGTCACCAATTCGGTTAGGGTATCGTTTGTCATCATAAATCAATCCATAGGACTAGCAATTATTATAAAACCAAAGACTAAAGAATCTGTGATTAACGTATGTAACACATAACCCAAACCTAGAATGAATGCTTTTTATTAATATTGTCTACAAATCTTTTAAGTAATCATTAATCTTTTCTAAAAACTGCTTAACATCGTCTGTCCGCTTAGGTTAAATAATTAGTTATAAATTAATAAACTTGCACTTTCCTTGAGTTCCCGTGGAGACGACCTTACTTACCCGTACTAGTTTATAGGTATTTAAGTCTTTAAAATTACTTGTTTTTGAGTAGACCCCGACAGCCTAGGTCAAAATGGCGCCGTTGCCGGGGAATGAATGTTAATCGGGCCACTTTGTTATTGAGTTCCATGGCGAGAGGAGGTCGTTGGGCAAGCGGGGCTACGACTCAGTTGGCATTAGGTCCTATGATCACGAGGATTGCTAATTCGTTGGGGGTGTTTGGACGATATCCTGTTAAGTATTTCGAGGAGGGACCAGATACAGAGGTTGTGACATTAGATGATGCCCAAAAGGCGGGCATACTTACTTATGGAGATCCACCGCAGATGGCGGATGTGAGAGCAGAGAGCGGTTCACGGAGGCAGCATGGGGAGAGGCCACCTGCCCGATCATGTCAGAGACGACAACCAAGTCCACCGCCAGCACAGCACCTGCACCCGCAGCCCATGACACTAGACTATATGTTTGAACAACAATTGCAGATGCGGGATGAATTGCATGGGTATCGAGACGAGTTCAGAGAGTATAGAGATGAGTCGCGAGGCTATTTCAGAACCATGTTTGATCATTGGCATATTCCACTACTAGGTACTTTGCAGCCACCGCCACCTACTACTAGTGGTTTTGATGGAAGCAGCTGTCCCGATCAATGTTTTGGGTCTTATTTTCTGGTTTATTTTATTATGTTTTTATTATTATCCTATGGGTTGTACTGATATTATTATTATTTTGCTTTTGGGTATTATGGGTGGTTTGGTTGGGACACTTGATGGGATTTATTTTTTAGGGTGGTTGCTTGTGTATATTTTGTTATATTTGAACTTTGTGGGTGTAGTTCACTATAAACCCTCACGAGACCATACTCGTCCACCCGGGCTACCGGTGGGTTTAAAGGGCTTGTTGCATACGCTAAATGCAATCGTGATTTCTATGAAAGTGAATTAGGTCTTTTAACATTTTTACTCCTTTAACAAATGTGGTTATGAAATTAATTAATCTGGGTTGGTAAATTAAAATTAAAGGTTTTTGCAAACGGTTTAAAAGACCTATATTTTTAACATTTGTGAGAAGCTTGCTTCTACATGTTTGAGAGTTTGCACATTTTGTTTTGAGAGTTGAAGATGTAAGATTCACCGAGAGATCACCGAGGGCACGAGAGTTGCACATGAGAGTTATATTTTTTTATCAGGTGATTTCGTTTTCATAACTTTATTTGTTTTATTAGTTTTTGTGTTAAAAGTGTAATTGTATTTTTGTATATTTAGTCATAACCATCATCAAATTAAGCCCGGTTTTAAAATTGTCAAAAGGGAATTTTAACCCCGTCCCTATTTTATGTCTTAAATTTTAATCATTGAGGACAATGTTTGCCTCAAGTGTGGGGATGAGGGAGAAATTGAAGAATTTAAAAGTTTAATAAACCTTGAATTAAGATTTTTTTGCATAATAATGGAAAATGATAGAAAAATCGGGGGTTATTTTTCAAAATTATTATATAATAAGAGATAAATAAAACGAGAACACCCTTAATTTGGGATGTGCCGGTAGGCTCAGCCTTGAGAATGAAAGGATGGTTTGGTTGTTGACTTAATTGAACTTTAAAATGCTTGATTTTTAGTGGGAAACGACTTCAGGGTTTTGTTTGTTTAGCTAAGCCTGTGTAAGGACTGGAATGAAAGATTGAGCCATACTCAAGCCTTTTATTAGATTTGATCACCAAAAATGAATTTTAAATATGAATAGTCTATAGTACAATGGTTGGATAGGCTTAACGTTAGAGTATGCTAGATGGCTTGTGATATAAACATAAATGAAAATACAGCTAGTTAAGTGGTTAACACTTCATAGGCGTATGGTTTTATGGCCTTAAATCATGTATTGATGGGATGCCCCGGGGAACGAAGACTATGGGTCGGTATGCGGTTTATCATCTGGGTATGCGTAAATCCTAAGTGGATTTATGTATATTAAATACGCTTAAAAAGAGCAAACCCGCAGTTTATCTGCCAATTCATAAGGCATTAAACATGATCACAAAAAAAAGTGCTTTAAAAGTACACATTCACTACTGACTTGATCATCCACGCTGTTAGTCATGTGGGGTCCCCGTGCTCGCGTCTCATTACCATTAAGAAACGGACCACACAGGACACGTCACATGTAAGCCCTACAGATGAATTCGTGCCTACTCACGTATGGTGATGGACTTCGGGGTATTGCTTGATAACGGGGGTATGTCATGTAGTGGGGGCTATTTACTAGTTGGCTACCTAATTGCACCTTAATCATATCTAATGGCCATTTTGGTAGACCTTGATGCTTAAGTTTGGGTTTTGGTTCGATAAAAATATCCAAGGTTGTCTTAGCTGTTACATAAGGGCTTAAAAATTGTACACATGTGCAAGTTTTTGATCATCTAATTTTAAGGTTTAAGTCAAGTTGGGGTGGTCTGGTTCGGTAAAACTATAATGAAGCATGGTAAGGCGGCTTCAGGGCTTTGAAGTGTGGGTTTCCATTTTAATCATATGAATTAATAAAACTTGTCACGCCTTATTTTTCCCGGTAAGTATTGAGGCATGGGTTTAAGTGGACAACAATATCGGCAATCGTAGTTTTTGTGTTCTTTGTGCTTAATTAAGATAATCTATTAAGTATTTTGAGGATGATCTCTAATTCTGATTCCATTGCAAAATCCTTTTCGGGACGAAAAAGGATAAGTGTGGGAATGTGATGGTTGGGTAAAAGTTAGTTTATTTTGTATATTAATTAGTTAGTTTTAGTAAAATAATCGAACGAACTATGGTACTTCAAGCATTTTTATGTGTTTTCATGACATTGGAAGCTATGGAGCTTAATGAGGATATTTACGGGCTTGGAACGAAGATCGAAAAGTGAGAGATTGGAAGTGCACGCATCACGAGGCAGTCAAGAAAAGAAAATAATAAATTCTGAAAAATTGCATCTTTGCCATACGCGAAGATGCAGGAGGAACAACTTCGCGATACGTGAAGTTGCAGGAATCATCGCGCGACTATTTTGTCCTTCGCAATACGCGAAGAAGCATGGCGTGACATCTTCGCGATACACGAAGATGCTTAAAGTCGGCAAAAATTAGGGTTTGCCTTATATAAACCCCTTAACCTCCCCATTCGGATTATTACGACTTCCAGAGGCAGAAGAGGTACTCAAGGACGATTTCCAGCCATCCCGAAGCTTCCGGTTTGTCCTACGATCGTATGTTCATCAGGATAAGTACTTTAACGATTATGTTGATGTCCGGCTAAGTCGTGTGTGTTCGTTCTAGGCTACGGTTTTCTATGAAGTACTGTTTTGATCAGATTCTAATGCTTGATGGTTATAGCTTGATTTAATTTATATGATATGTCTTGCTTAATTAGTTATTTGGTTGATTAAAGGTTGTGTTTGCAATTATTGATTTGTGTAACGTTTGTTTAGTTGTTCATCAACATTTAGGGTTAGGCTCTTGTGTCCTTGAACTATAATCATCAAACTTTATCATTGAGTTAATTATCCTAGACATAGAATTGGTAATTATGGTGTCCGGGTTCATTTGTGTCAACAATTCGGTTAGGGTATCATTTGTCATCATAAATCAAACCATAAGACTATCAATTATTATAAAACCAAAGACTAAAGAATCTGTGATTAACGTATGGAACACATAACCCGAACCTAGAATGAATGCTTTTTATTAATATTGTCTACAAATCTTTTAAGTAATCATTTAGTTTTAAATTAATCTTTTCTAAAAACTGCTTGACATCGTTTGTCCGCTTAGGTTAAATAATTAGTTATAAATTAATAAACTTGCACTTTCCTTGAGTTCCTGTGGAGACTACCTTACTTACCCGTACTAGTTTATAGGTATTTAAGCCTTTAAAATTACATGTTTTTGAGTAGACCACGACAGCCTACGTCAGCGATACCAATCAAACATAAAGCAGTAAACACATAATTCATATAGCAATCAATAATCAACTGAGCAATACAACAACCACGCAAATAATGGAATTGGTTTGAGTATAATAGTATAATAATTAATTTCTAATGCGCATAATGCCTCCAAAACAAAATAGAGAAAAAGAGGAAGTGATTGCTAACCTTAAAATGAATAAAGATGGTAATGAGAAGACAATTAAAGCGATCGTTTTGGTTAGTCCCTTGAGAAGTCTTGACGAAAAGTCCTAATTTTAAAGTTAAAATTAAATGAAAGTCTAACGATGTGAAAAGGGCGAGACATGAAAAATATAGGTTTATATCGGATTTGGGATTGATAAGATATTAAATATATTTTACATTAACTTCATAAAGTTGCACTAAAAACGAAATCAATTTAAATACTATTACAAGTTACATGTCGATTTTAATTAATAATCATCACTTTAATATTTCATATATATTCACAAATTACACGAACACTCGTTTTGAAAGTTTAGCGATGACCAGTTCGTTTAGACGAGTAACACTATCTAGTTTAAAAAAAAATATTAGGTTAAGATGGGAATGTATATTGATAAAAATAGAGTTAAATACTATTATATGTGTATTAATATATATAGGGGATGGATCACGCAAGAAGTGATATTATAGCGAGAAATCGATCTCAACCATTGATTATCTCTAATTTGTTCAATGCATTAATTCCTTTAACTACTCCTAAAATATTCCCTACATTACTTCTAGAGAAAGTTACAAATTTGAATTATCTATTACCTACATATAAAAAAATGGATATGTAGGTGAATTTTATTAAATTGATCACCTACACAAGTAACATAATAATCTACACATAGCTCATATTCAATTATATCAATTGTTAGTTATTTTTATTTTTATTTTTATCAAAATGTAACTCGTATTTACCAACACAACTTATTTCTCCTACACTAATTTTGTTTCTTTTATTTTTCACCAACACATAACAAATATTTACCTACACATATATCGTATTCACCTACACAGCTTGCTAGTTCATTTTGTTTTCACCTACATATAAATAATATTCATATACACATAACTCGTATTTGCCTACACATAAAAGATAGATTATAAAATAATTACAATTATAAAAAAATATGATGTGTTCCTACATTGCGAATATTTTACAAGTTTAGGTTAATACTATTAATTGTATGTGATATCATGAACAAGGTTTGTTTGTGTAGGTTAATATTATGATATATGTAGGTAAATACAAATGGGGTAGGCTATAACATGAATTAAATTTGTATATGTAGGTTATTATTGTGATTTGTGTATGTTAACATAAACTAATTTGTGCACGTATACAGATATCGTGATCTGTATATGTGATAACATGAACTAGTTTTTGTATGTGTAGGTTAATATTAAGATTTGTGTAGGTATTTATTTTTATGATGGTTAACATATTTATATTTTTTTATAGTATGAGTATGATGGTTTTATTTTATGAATTGTTTAAAGATTAAATCAAATTAAAAAATAAAAATAAATGTATAATATTTGTAACTTAACATTAATTAGTATTAATTACTAAAAGAAATTCCTAAACTTTTTACTAATATACTTCTACAATTAAATAATCCAAAATTAAAAGAAAACTTCTGATTGGCCAGAATCTCTTCTCGCACTTCTCACACTAAAAACACCTCTGAAATGAACCCAATCCAATATATATATATATATAAAAGTAAGTTTAGGTGAGAAAACACAATTAAATTATTTAACTATAAATTATAATTAAGCTAGATCAAGAAATATATATATATATATATATATAGGGATAGGTTAACGTACAATAATCGGTTATCGTACATTAGGTACGCGGGCTTTTTGAACGTCGATTTCAATTTCACGCGGTGGCATAATTGTAAATAACTTAAATTTTGAACGTTTTATCAAAAATGTATAAGATTCAATTAATTTGGTGGTACTGCTACGTCCTGTTCGTCATCCACTGGTACTGCAACGTCCACTGGTACTGCAACAACTAGGAAGCAAAACAATACAATTGTTAATGGATAGACTTCAATGTTTCAGTACTCAACATCATCGCATCTCCCACCTTGCCATCGCCCCTGTTTCCACCGCCATGATTGTGCGCAATCACCATCCCCGCTGCTGGAACGCATCAATCACCAACACCGCCATGACTGTGCGCAATACGTTCTATTATGTTTTATCAAAATATTGGCATAGAACGTATTAATCAAAACGTTTTTAATAGAACGATTCAATTAATTTGGTGGCCAATATTTTGTGATTAAAAGTTTTGAACGTATTAATTTGGTGGCAAATATTAATCAAAACGTTTTGAATGTTTTATCAAAAGATCTACATATTATGATTAAAAGTTATAAGATAGAACGTTTTAATAGAAAACAAGAACGTATTAAAAGAACGTTTTATCAAAACGTATAAAAGAACGTATTTCAAACAAGAACGTATTAAAAGAACGTTTTATCAAAACGTATTAAAAGAACGTTTTGCTAATACGTTTAAAATCTTAAACGTTCAATGTCAATAACCCATCATCCAGAACTCAAAATTGATCGATTGAAGCTTCAAATTGATGATTAATTGAATCGATTTCAAATATTAACCGATCAATTGGCTTCAATTTCAATTTCAATTCAACTAAACAACCCTGTGATTTGCGTTTTTCCGATGAGTTCGTTGTCGACGGCGATGATGGTGACGAAGAGTGTTGATGGCGCCGGCAAGCGAAGCTGAAGGACGTGTGCTGGTGTCAGTGAGGGGTGGTGGAGACGGATTGAGGGAAAGGGACGAACAGATTAGTGTATTTGTGATTTTGGGTTTTGAAAATCTAACGGTTAGAAGTGTCGCGTACGTAATGTACGATAAAGGATTGTTGTATTCTATCCTTTATCTATCTATCTATCTATCTCTATATATATATATATGTATATATATATATATATGGTTAGGTTAGAATAAAAACTCACTTGAGTTGTGAAAACTCTAGAAACTCATTCTCAACCACATTTTTTAATTAAAGATTAAATCTTGTGGTCCATAATTAAAGTTAATAAAAAATGTAAAAGTTTATTTACATTTTCTACTCTTCTGAAAACATATATAAAAACTACTAAAAAAATGTAAAAAAAAATAGCAAAACATTTTTTTTTATATTTTCGATGTTTTGTATTAAATGTAACAACATATATTATATGTAACAAAAAAAACGATGTTACATAGGGTTTTCAAACTATACTTCTCCTATATATATATATACACATATATATATACATATACATATATATATATAGGATCAGGATCATGTGAGAACTTTTTGGGAATTGAGGACTATGAGAACTATTTTGTACCACAAAAAAACCCAAAAATAAAAAAAATCATAAAACAAAAAAAAACACAAAAATAAAAAAACTAAAATAACCAAAGTTCTTATTTATTATCCCGGTTTCTAAAAAAACGTAAAAAAAAATTCTCGGTTTAGCTAAATTATACATATATGTATAAGATGTACATATATGTACAAACATGTTTTTTTCCTATATATATATGTATAATTTAAGGTAAATGATAATGTACATATGTGTCATTACGTAACTAGAGATTAAATGAAAATATACATATGTGTATAGGTATAATATGAATTATAAATAAAAAAAATCGGTTTTTTTATTATACATATATGTATAGTATGTACACACATGTTTTTTTTCTATACACATATGTATAATTTAAGGTAAATGATAATGTACATATGTGTACATTACGTAACTAGATATTAAATGAAAGTCTACATATATGTATAGGTATAATACGAATTAAAAGAAAAAAAATTGATTTTTTTTTAATGAAACCGGAATGAAATATAAGAATTTTGGTTTTTTTTACTTTTTAAATTTTTCGTTATTTATTTATTTTTTTTATTTTATATAAAGCTATGTATAAAAACTAAGGGTTAAGTTCAAATAAAAAGTATACTTTTCTAGGAAGGAGAGTATTTTACTCTAACTATAATTAATATCTTAAAAAATAAAAACCCACTCCTATGTCCTCACACTTTATACATCTCCTACGGCTAAAGAACCTAACCACCATTCCATCATCCACCAGTCCACCACCACCGCTCCACTGCCACCAGTATCCTGGCCGGCGTCGGCTCTACTCTACCACCGGA
>NW_027500697.1:0-89530 GCF_021521415.1 Bidens hawaiensis | reverse complement strand
GTTCCTTCTTATCCAATTCATGCGGAGGACAAAACTGATCAAGAACCAATATCTTCAACTCATCCCATGTCATCCTCCTAATCGAACGATCACCCATAGCCTGCGCAAAGTTATTCCACCAGCATAGTGCCTCGGAATGAAACGAGGCAGTAGCATAAGTTACCATGTCATCCCCCTTGCACTTACTAACTCTCAGAACGGCCTCCATCTCCCTCACCCACTGGTGTGCTGCCAATGCATCCTTGGTACCATCGAAAGAAGGGGGTCACACTTCTTATAGTCACCATATGAGCAACCCCGAGTAGATACACTAACAGCCCACACTTCGTCTTCATCCCCACTTGGCACATACACCTCCTCCTCCTCGACCTGCGTCTCCTTACCCTTCCTTCCGTTATCCGAACTCTTACCAACCAATGACTCCTCCATGGCCCTGACGGCCTCAGCAACGATCTCAGGAATGGCGTTATGGAGCACCTGGTAAACCTCATCCGCGATAGCCGCGCGCATAGTAGGATCTAAGGCAGGGTTATCCCCCTCCTCATGAATCGGGGTTTCCTGTTGGGGAGTAGGGATTTCACTCTCAGCTTCGGCACGTGGCTTACGACCATGACCACGAACACTAGGACGGCCTCTCTTAGTTTCACGAGTATTAACCATGACTTATCCCCACAAAGACAGAATTTTAACACGGTCAAGTACAAGTGGCATTTAGAACATGTAAAGTAAGGGTAAACTGCTAATGACATTGATCAGGTGTAATTAGTCGTTTACTTTACCCGCCCGTCCTAATCACCCCCTGCCCCTAACCACATTAGAATTCTATCTAAAACTTAAAAAATTAATCACATACTGGAACTTTAAAATTCAAAGGAATGACTATCAATTAAAGTTACCTCTTGGCGTGCAGCTACTTGCGGTGGGCATACTAGTCTTTTCCCTTACAGTTCGAGTCCAAGCATTCGGGGATGCTCGGATCCCTCGAACCATGGCTTTGATACCAACTTGTAAGACCCCGAATCCCGGGAATCCTATAGTTGGTATTCATTCATAATACTTATAAAAATACTTAAACACGAAAACAGTTCATTCCATTAAAACAACTAATTCAGAGTATAATTCAGCGGAAAACCATAATTGATAAAATAAGTTCCCAAAACCTGGGAATTATGCCCAAAATCCAATTTAAATGTATTTGTTAAAACTTTTTAAAAGAAATGTTCAATATTTAAATCTTCCATCCACGTATGCCTTTCACCGTCCAAGTAGCTTCGTGCACGTCCAAGCGGTAAGGCATCCTCCTCCTAACCTGAAACTCACACTAACATGCACACAAAGTTAGCTTGAGCTGAGTGAGTTCAAGTTTTAATAAATAACATCAATAATAATCATAATAGTCATTCCAAGGATTTTAAAAATAAAAGGGATACATCAGTTAGGCCATCACCATCAATAAATAATCATTCTCATATATATATATATATATATATATATATATAAACATCTTTATGAGTACATCCCTATATATATATATAAACATCCAAGTAATAACATCAGGGTCAAGTACGCGTACAACCCACCCAAACACGTAACATCTCATCCAACGCATGCAAACACGAAGTAGGCATACGTAAACATCCGTAATCGATAACGACTACTAAACATCGCCAAATATTGGCCATACAATAATAAATACATACATACGATAATATCATCTCAAGGCCTACCCTATACAAGTAAGCCCATCCAAAATAATTTTAAACAATTCATCAAGCAAAATCGCTTAAGTGTGCATGCTAGCCTAAAATCTTAAAAGAGTAAAAAGGGGCATCATGAACTCACCTGACACAAGGTACGATCTCTCCACAAGCTAGAGGACCCCTAAGTAATCCCAAAACTCAAACACCTGTCGGTTTACATTCAAACATTACTAATGACACCAAAAGGACTCGTTTATCCTACGAGACGTTCTAACATGGTTCAAGTTACCTAAAGCCTTGACATCATCAACTCAATCATAACAGCCCCTCGGGCCTTACATTCACCAACACGACCCTTAGATACTCCCGGGAATAAAGAATTCCCAATTTACCCCCGGGAGCACTAGGTGGCACTAACACGCGCGTCTAAGAGTTGTTTAGGCCATTAACATCCAACTCAGCCCCGTGTAGACCAAAAATTGAAGTATATGGCAACTTGGAAGAAAAGTTAAATGATTTAACGTATCAGAATGACGAGAAGGTTTCCGAGAAACGTTGGTTAAATCCCGAGAGATGTATATACTCTACAAGCTCTAAATCATAAACCGAGAATTAACGGGTGTTACAAGTCCACCCCCCTTACAATGGAATTCGTCCCTGAATCCCGATGTGACAGGAACAACTGCGGATAGAGTTTCATCATCTCGTCTTCAGACTCCCAAGTAGCCTAGGAACCCCTACGGTGCCTCCACTACACCTTAACCTGCCTAACCACCTTGTTTCTCAAACGCCTTTCCTGCCGGTCAAGTATAGCAATAGGTTCTTCCACGTAGTTCAATTTACTATCAAACTCGATGTCATCGAGAGGCACATGGGCCTCATCATCTGCTAAACATTTCTTCAAATGGGACACGTGGAAAGTAGGATGAATCCCCGCGATCTCATCGGGCAATTCCTGTCTATACGCTACCTCACCAACACGGGACAATATACGAAACGGACCAATGAACCTCGGACTAAGCTTCCCCCTCTTACGAAAGCGAATAATACCCTTCCAAGGAGAAACTTTCAACATAACCCGATCTCCAGCTTCAAAGACAATGGGTCTTCGCCTTTTATCCGCGTAGGATTTTTGACGATCCTAAGAGGCCTTCATATAAGCCTTAATCTTATCTAGCTTCTCAGTCGTGGCTTCAACCACCTCCAAACTACCCAACTGTTTCTGACCAATTGAACCCCAACAAACTGGAGTCCTACACCTTCTACCATACAACATCTCAAACGGTGGCATCCCAATCGTGGTGTGGTAATTGTTATTATAAGAAAACTCGACTAACGGTAAGTGACGATCCCAACTACCACCAAAATCAATCACGCAAGCTTGCAACATATCCTCGAGAGTCTGAATGGTCCTCTCGGACTAACCATCCGTCTGCGGGTGATAAGCGATACTGATGAGAAGTTTGGTACCCATCTCCTCATGAAACTTCTTCCAAAACCTGGAGGTAAAACATGTATCCCTATCCGAAACAATAGATACTGGCACCCCGTGCCTAGAAATGATCTCGTAAATAAATAGATCGGCCAACTGCTCGGAATTAAAAGTTTCTCGGATCGGCAAGAAATGAGCGCTCTTGGTCAGTCTATCAACGATTACCCAAATGGTGTCACAACTACCCCTAGGAGTACGAGGTAGTTTAGTCACAAAATCCATCGTAAGATGCTCCCACTTCCACTCAGGTATTTCCAAGGGCTGAAGTTTCCCGAAAGGCTTCTGGTGCTCGGCCTTAACTTGCAGACACATCAAACACTTACTCACGTACTGAGCCACCTCATACTTCATCGCAGGCCACCAATAATTTTTCTTCAGGTCTTGGTACATCTTGGTCGCGCCCGGATGAATGGAATAGCGTGACTTGTGTGCCTCATCCAATATTTTACCCCTGAATCCCCTATACCTGGGTACCCATAAACGCTCATCCTTATACTTCACCTCATCACCGATGTCTTCCAACAACTTCTCTTGACCCCAAATACGCTCTGACATAATCCATTTCACCTGCAAAGCTTCATTCTGGAAGTTGGCTATCTGTCTCAAAATATCGGGTTTAAGAATAAGCTGATAAGATTTCACACGAATAGGTTTCGGTCTCTCCTTCCGGCTCAACGCGTCGGCTACCACGTTAGCCGTACCGGGATGGTACATAATCTCCAGATCATAATCCTTAATCCACTCCAACCATCGACGCTATCGCATATTCAGTTCCTTTTGTTCGAAGAAATACTTTAAGTTCTTATGATCGGTATAGATAATGCAAGGAACATCGTACAAATAATGCCTCCACAACTTTAGCGCAAACACAACCGCCGCCAGCTCCAAATCGTGAGTAGGATAATTCGCCTCACGAGGCTTTAACTGCCGTGAGGCATACGCGATGACTCGGCCTCGCTGCACAAAACACACTCAAGCCCCTAGTAAGAGGCATCAGAATAAACCACTAGATCATCAGTGCCATCGGGTAAAGCTAGAATTGGGGCATGCGTCAACCTGTTCTTCAACTTGAGAAAAGTCTCCTCCTGCTCAGTACCCCAAACAAACTTAACGCTGTTCTTAGTCAACTTGGTCAATGATGAAGCAATTTTCGAAAAGTCGGGAATGAAGCGGCGGTAATACCCCGCCAAGCCCAGAAAACTACGAATTTCGGATGGAGACTTAGGAGATTCCCATTCGTTTACGGCTTCCACCTTTGCAGGGTCAACCAAAATACCACTTGGGTTAATAACATGACCCAAGAACTGAACCTCGCGTAACCAAAAGGAACACTTAGAAAATTTCGCATACAACTTGTTCTTTCGCAGAGCTTCCAAGAATTCCGTGAGATGACCGGTGTGATCGGATTCGCTTTTGGAATACACCCGAATGTCGTCGATGAACACAATAATCGAACGATCGAGCATCGGCCTACACACCCGGTTCATAAGATCCAAGAACGCAGCCGGTGCGTTGGTCAAACCGAAAGACATCACGAGGAATTCATAATGCCCATAACGAGTGTGGAAGGCAGTCTTAGGAATATCCTCCTCCCGAATTTTCAACTGATGATACCCGGACCTAAGGTCGTTCTTCGAGAACCAACTAGCTCCTTGGAGCTGATCAAATAAGTCGTCGATCCTTGGGAGAGGATACCGATTTTTAACAGTGAGTTTATTCAATTCACGGTAGTTAATGCACATCCGCATGCTACCATCCTTCTTTTTAACGAATAGGACCGGGGCACCCCAAGGTGAGATGCTCGGTCGAATGAAGCGCTTGTCGAGCAAGTCTTCCAATTGACCCGTAAGTTCTTTCATTTCATTCGGTGCTAGACGGTAAGGGGCTCGAGCAACGGATTTGGCGCCTGGTACAAGGTCTATCTGGAACTCAACCTCGCGATCCGGTAGCACATCTGACAAATCATCTGGAAATACATCCGGGAAATCCCGAACAATAGGAACGTCACCGACGGTAGCCACCTCGGTATTCACGTTTATATCATACGCCAGATACGCCCCGCACGCTCGCTGCATCAACTTTCCCGCCTTAAGCATGGATATGATATGTGGCGTCGAACAATTCTGATCACCGAAGACCGTAATTTAGGTCCCATCCGGGGCCCTTAGACGTACAAGTTTCTGACCACAAACGATCTGAGCATCAACACTTGCGAGCCAATCCATCCCAATCACAACATCGAAACAGCCAAATGGCATCAAGTACAACCGCACCGGAAATCTATACCCAGACAACTCGATGGAACAACCCTAAATAGCCCTAGACACGGAAACGGACTTTCCTATGGCAACCTCAACTTCAAACACATCGACTACGCGCTCGGGTGATTTATTCAACGAGGAACAGAAAGCAGTAGACACAAAACTTCTACTGGCACCCGAATCAAATAAGACCGATGCCTGTAATTCATCAAGTAAATGAGAAATTGTAACGTCAGAATATAAGAATAGATAAGGAGAAAGTACCTGAAATAATATCCGCATCATCTTTCGCCCCTCTCTTGGAGATGTTGAAGGCCCTCGCCCTGGCCTTCGGCTTCTCTTCCACTTTCCCCCTCGAGGAAGTCCCCTGACCGGACCCCCCCCCCCCCGCCTTGATAGTAGGACAGTTCGATGCCAAGTGGACGGCACCCTTACAGCGGAAACAAGTCAACGTCGGACACTCGAAATGGGGGTGTCCAACCTTATCACATCGGAAACAAGAACCAGAACCACTCTTAGATTCCCCCTTGTGCGGTCTCCCATACTTCTTGCAATTTCCAAATGCCGCATCCGTCTTAACATCCGAAGTCTCAGTCTTTACCCTCTTCTCAGACGAATTAAAATTGCTTCCTCCGGGCCGCTTACCGTACGAATTTTTGTTCCACGTCTTCCTAGTCTCGGTCGGCGATAACTTCTCCCTCTGATCATACAATGTACCTGCTAGGGTAACCACCGAGAGTAAAGAGTTCATGTCGGTGGTCACCACACCCCTACGAATATCTGCCGGAAGCCCCTTCACATACTTTTTAATCCTCTTGGCTTCGGGAGTAACCAAATCGGGACATAAACGGGCCATCTGGTTAAACTTTGTGGTATACTCCCGATGCGTCAAACTACCCGTCTCAAAGGTCAAGAATTCATGTTCCGTCTTATCCAATTCATGCGGAGGACAAAACTGATCAAGAACCAATATCTTCAACTCATCCCATGTCATCCTCCTAATCGAACGATCACCCATAGCCTGCGTAAGGTTATCCGACCAACATAGTGCCTCGGAACGAAACGAGGCAGTAGCATAAGTCACCATGTCATCCGCCTTGCACTTACTAACTCTCAAAACGGTCTCCATCTCCCTCACCTAATGGTGTGCTGCCAACGCATCCTTAGTACCATCGAAAGAAGGGGTGTCTCATTTCTTAAAGTCACCATATGAGCAACCCCGAGTAGATACACTAACAGTCTGCACTTCGTCTTCATCCCCACTCGGCACATACACCTCCTCCTCCTCCTCGACCTGCGTCTCCTTACCCTTCCTTCTTTTATCCGAACTCTTACCAACTAATGACTCCTCCATGGCCCTGACGGCCTCAGCAACGATCTCGGTGGTGCTATGGAGCACTTGGTAAACCTCATCCGCGATAGCCGCGCGTATAGCAGGATCTAAGGCGGGGTTATCCCCCTCCTCATGAATCGGGGTTTCCTGCTAGGGATTAGGGAGTTCACTCTCGGCTTCGGCACGTGGCTTACGACCACGACCACGAACACTAGGACAGCTTCTCTTAGCTACACGAGTGTTGACCATGATTTATCCCCACAAAGACAGAATTTTAACACGGTCAAGTACAAGTGGCCTTTAGAACATGTAAGGTAAGGGTAAACTGCTAATGACATTGATCAGGTGTACTTAGTTGTTTACTTTACCCGCCCGTCCTAATCACCCCTGCCCCTAACCACATTAGAATTCTATCTAAAACTTAAACAATTAATCACATACTGGAACTTTAAAATTCAAAGGAATGACTAACAATTAAAGTTACCTCTTGGCGTGCAGCTACTTGCGGTGGGCATACTAGTCTTTTCCCTTACAGTTCGAGTCCAAGCATTCGGGGATGCTCGGATCCCTCGAACCATGGCTTTGATACCAACTTGTAAGACCCCGAATCCCGGGAATCCTATAGTTGGTATTCATTCATAATACTTATAAAAATACTTAAACACGAAAACAGTTCATTCCATTAAAACAACTAATTCAGAGTATAATTCAGCGGAAAACCATAATTGATAAAATAAGTTCCCAAAACCTGGGAATTATGCCCAAAATCCAATTTAAATGTATTTGATAAAACTTTTTAAAAGAAATGTTCAATATTTAAATCTTCCATCCACGTATGCCCTTCACCGTCCAAGTAGCTTCATGCACGTCCAAGCGGTACGACATCCTCCTGCTAACCTGAAACTCACACTAACATGCACACAAAGTCAGCTTGAGCTGAGTGAGTTCAAGTTTTAATAAATAACATCAATAATAATAACCATAATAGTCATTCCAAGGTTTTTAAAAATAAAGGGGATACATCAGTTAGGCCATCATCATCAATAAATAATCATCCTCATATATATATATATATATATATAAACATCTTTATGAGTACATCCATATATATATATATATATATATATATATATATATATATAAACATCCAAGTAATAACATCAGGGTCGAGCAAACGTACAACCCACCCAAACACGTAATATCTCATCCAACGTATGCAAACACGAAGTAGGCATACGTAAACATCCGTAGTCGATAACGACTACTAAACATCGCCAAATATTGGCCATACAATAATAAATACATACATACGATAATATCATCTCAAGGCCTACCCTATTCAAGTAAGCCCTTCCAAAATAATTTTAAACAATTCATCAAGCAAAATTGCTTAAGTGTGCATGCTAGCCTAAAATCTTAAAAGTGTAAAACGGGGCATCATGAACTCACCACAAGCTAGAGGACCCCTAAGTAATCCCAAAACTCAAACACCTGTCGGTTTACATTCAAACATTACTAATGACACCAAAAGGACTCGTTTATCCTACGAGACGTTCTAACATGGTTTGAGTTACCTAAAGCCTCGACATCATCAACTCAATCATAACAGCCCCCCGGGGCCTTACATTCACGAACACGACCCTTAGATACTCCCGGGAATAAAGAATTCCCAATTTACCCCCGGGAGCACAGGTGGCACTAACACGCACGTCTAAGAGTCGTTTAGGCCATTAACATCCAACTCAGCCCCGTGTGGAACCAATATGATAAATTCATAGCCAAAAAGTCCACACGATGCTACACGAGTCAAATGGGTCGGTAACTCGCAAGTACAACGCACCAACTACTCAATAAACGCAATTGCGCGTTGTACCGACCCGTTTGAGTAACCGACAACCAATTCAGCCCCATAACTAATAAAAATGATTTTTCAACAGCTCGTGCATCAAACCAAGTTCCCCCAAGCTGAATTGGTCGTTAATCACTTCAACCCTCGCGCTAAACGCATCAAACTACAATTCTAGTCACCCGAACACTAACATTTAAACTACAACTAGTTAACCAATCTAACGAACACCAATGAACATGATTTTTAAGTTTGATATATTAGACATACCTAGGAGGATTTTGGTGCAAAAGCCTTGTGACACCCGGTAAATTCCCAATCCCTTAAACTAAGTAATCAACCTAAATATTAGGTAATTATGTTATGTGCGCCCTGCGCGAGCGCGCCATGTTAGTCAGCGCGTGCATTTGTTATGTGCGCCCTGCGCGAGCGCGCCATGTTAGTCAGCGCGTGCATTTGTTATGTGCGCCCTGCGCGAGCGCGCCATGTTAGTCAGCGCGTGCATTTGTTATGTGCGCCCTGCGCGAGCGCACCATGTTAAGAACCAGCGTGAGCATATGTTATATGCGCCATGCGCGAATGTTTTGGCTTTATGTTTTCATGTAACTTAACGTTATGTTGTCTATGGGTTGACCATCCCGCATGATGCTAAGGCGGGTGCATCCTAAATCGTTCATGCGCGTGCGGAAGGGAACTAACCTCCCCGCATGGCGGGAACATTGAGAGCTAGTTTGTCCGAAGCTCCAAGATGGAATTGACTTCAACATGACTGATCACTATGTTGAAATACCAAGACCACCTGGAGAATCTGCAAATGAAACTCAATATCCCTAACTGCGAGAAGGTTACGCACCTACCCGCAGCAAAGAAATGTCCTTCACGCAGAAAGCTATGCGCACAAAGTGATGCGCACAGAACACTTAGTCTATTCTCCAGACATAAGGAGATTACTCCCGCCCAAAAGGAAACAGTAGCGTGTTTCAGAGATTTTCCACTCTTTACTGTACACTGACAAAAGTACCTGAAAAAGCACACTGTAACATGAAAAGTCAACTGTCAGCCACCCTATTCTCACCAACCCCAGACCTGCATGTCCTGTCCAAATCAAATCAAGATCTTTTATCCACTCCTCCACTTTTAAATAAACAATAAACAATAATAATTTCCATACTTTATCATCATTACACCTAGATATGAAAAGATTACAATCCCCTAAAGCAAGGGATTGTGTTCCCTTGAGTTTGCCTATAAATATGTAACCTAAATTATCACTCAAAACACACTTCAAAGAACTGCAAACTTGCACTAATCATCTCCCGAGCATCCGTTATTTTCGATTCCGTTCCAGTTACTAGGTAAGCCGAGGTTATAAACTTGAGATCTACTTTCCAAACCTTATATTCTCCTATTTCTTGATCTTAATATATATACTTCTTGTTATTTAATCGTATTCTAGACCTTCGATTCCGAGGCCAACACCAAGAAAACCCGAATCTCGATTAATCCCTTAACAAGAACCACAGGTGAGTCTCACAGCCCCTATTTTCACTGTTTTCACTATTTTTTAAACTGTTTTCGGGGCGAGGGACACGTACTTAAATAATTTTTTATCATGGTATACTTACAAGCTATGCAAGCGATTATGTGTTTAAGTTATGTTTCATGATGAGCAATGCAAACGGTTATCTAAGGTTTTCGATGTATGTGCGCTAGAACTCGAGTAAGTGATCACTTTACCATTGGAACTCTAAGGGTAGGGACTGCTGGTTTGATCCACCCACTCGTAGGGGTCACACCTCTTTGCATGGACGAGTGCCTAGTATGGTCATGGGGCAGTACTATGGGTTTGAGCCCGCTCGTAGGGGTCGCACCTCTTTGCATGGACGAGCGCCTTGTTTTCCGGCACAACGTCCGCGCGTAACCCGCGGGACGGAATTATTGATTAGCTCGTAGTGGCAGCGCCACTTTGCATGGACGAGCACCTGTTCCTGAAACGTTCGCGCGTAACCCGCGGGACGGTATTACTTTAGCTCGTAGTGGCAGCGCCACTTTGCATAGACGAGCACAGTTCCCAGAAATGTTCGCGCGTAACCCGCGGAACGATTTTATCAGAATATGTTGATAGAACTATGTTTTACCAAGCATGTGTTTTAATGATGCTATCAGATTATGTTTCAGAATGATTTGTATCAAGATTAGGATGCAATACGATTTATCAAGTTACTAAAATTTGTGAACTCACTCAGTTTATACTGATTCAAATGTTTTTTACGTGTCTTTCTGGAGATAACTAGGTAGCGCATGGAGTCACACTTAGAGCACCTCACGCTGAACATCTAAAACTAGCTTTTTGGAAGATTTTAGTTCTATCCCTTCGATGCGCGTGGTTGTTCCCGTCGCGCATGGGGATATGGCGTGGAAATCTTCAACAGTTTTTATACTTGGATGTTTTTATGTAATTTTTAATCAATGTAATGTATTTGTATTAAACTTTTCATGCGCAATGAAAATCTTTGAATGTTTGCAATGGCCCGTGCTTAATTATCAATCCCCACTCGTGCGCGCCCGGCTGTTTCCGCCGCTCAGGGCCGGGTGTGACAGATTGGTATCAGAGCACTGGTTATAGCGAACTAGGAAAAGAAGTTTTAACCTAGACTATAACCGTTGGGGAATCGCATGAAATATTTTTCAAAGAAAATATTTTCAAAAGAAACTATACACACACTTAGGAACACGGGTCACACAGTGTCTAGTAAATAATGATAACATAATGTGCTCAGAGTACATGCGCTAAGCCTGATATATTTTCATTCTCTTTTAAAAGCGAGAATGCCTCCAACTAAAGCCAAAGGAATTACCATGACACCCGAGGAACTCGCGGAAATAATCGCGCAGGCGATTGCGACACATGAGGCCAGCAAGGCCGAATCAAGTCAGGGTCGTCAGAATGAGACCCCAGAACCCGAATCAGGAACCTTGGACAAAGGATGCTCCTATAAGACATTCATGGCCTGTAAGCCTTGGCCATTCAAGGGAACCGAAGGGGCCATTGGGCTCTACAACTGGATTGACAAGATGGAGACAGTTCTCTCCATTAGTGGATGTAGTGAGAACCAGAAGGTCCTTTACGCGACCTGCATGTTCCAAGAAGCAGCTTCGTCTTGGTGGAAGCTTCAAACGAAAACATTGGGGCGAGAAGTTGCTCTCCACAAGACCTGGGAGGAACTGAAGGAGATGATGATGAGAAAGTTCTGCTCTCGCGCAGAAATCCAGAGTCTACAACAGGAATTCTGGAACCACACCATGGTAGGAACGGATATCGACGCCTACAACAACCGGTTCAACGAACTTTGCCAGTTGGTGCCAGACATGGCAAACACGGAGGAAAAGAAGATCGAGAGGTATATTTTTGGGTTACCTCCTGTTGTTAGGGTTCCGCTCAACGCCGCAGCGCCTCCAACCTTTGATGAGGCGGTAGCGCGGGCCATCACCCTTACAAGGGATACGGTCCGTGCGGGTATGTTGACTTCGCGCGGAATCGAGCAGCGAACCTCTGATCCCAAGAGGAAATGGAACTCTCACCACCGAGGGTCCGACTCCAAGCAGCCACCGTTCAAGAAGCAGGAAAGCGCAAGGGTTTACGCGATTCAGGCCGCGGAGCCACCACGAAAAGGATACAGCGGGCCTCGCCCATGGTGCAACAAATGCAAGTATCACCACGAGGGTGAATGCACAAGAATCGAATGTGCCAAATGTGGCAGACCAGGGCACAAGACGATGAATTGCCGTGTCAGATTAGCTGGAGCAAGCGACAACTGCTACGCATGCGGGAAGCCAGGGCATTTTAGTCGGGATTGCCCGCAAAAGGGGAACCAAGCTCGCGGGAGAGCTTTTGTGATCGGCGCAGGCGAAGCTAAAGAAGAGCCGAATGTGGTAACCGGTACGTTTTTGCTTAACGGACATTTTGCATCTGTCTTATTTGATACTGGCGCTGACCTAAGTTTTGTATCCGCTGAGTTTAAAGACTCCCTAGGCCTAGCAACCAGTAGGCTAGACACGCCTTATACTATAGAACTAGCCAGTGGTAGGCAGTTATGCGCGAACGAAAGAACTGAACAATGTGTTATAGTCATGGGAGGTCACGGGTTCAATATTAACTTGTTGCCAATAGACTTGGGAAGTTTTGACATTGTGGTAGGTATGGATTGGTTAGTCGAGAACCGCGCAGAAGTTATTTGCCATGAGAAGCAGGTTCGGATCCCACTGTTGAACGGAGAAACCTTGGTAATTCAAGGGGAAAGAAGGGGAGTTGCGACGAAACTGATTTCGTGCCTAAAGGCGCGAAAGTGCCTAAGGAAAGGGTGCTACGCCTTCCTGGCGCATGTCGTAGAGAAGAAAGGAGATGAGCGAAGAATTGAAGACTTACCAGTAGTGCGCGAATTTCCAGAAGTTTTTCCTGAAGATTTGCCCGGATTACCGCCGCCGCGACAAGTCGAGTTTCGTATTGATTTAGTCCCAGGAGCTGCGCCAGTAGCTCGAGCGCCTTATCGATTAGCTCCATCTGAGATGCAAGAGCTATCCAATCAGTTACAGGAACTATTGGATAAGGGTTTCATACGCCCAAGCTTTTCACCTTGGGGAGCTCCAGTACTGTTTGTTAAGAAGAAGGATGGTTCGTTCAGAATGTGTATTGACTACAGGGAGCTGAACAAGCTGACAGTCAAGAATCGGTACCCCTTACCGAGGATTGACGACTTATTTGACCAGTTGCAGGGATCCAGTTATTATTCGAAGATAGATCTACGGTCAGGATACCACCAACTTAGGGTCCATGAGGAAGCTGTGCCGAAAACAGCCTTCCGAACTAGATACGGCCATTATGAGTTCTTAGTGATGCCCTTCGGGCTAACTAATGCGCCGGCTATGTTCATGGATCTGATGAACCGCGTGTGCAAACCATACTTGGACAAGTTTGTGATTGTGTTTATAGATGATATTCTGATTTACTCACGGACCAAGGCCGAGCATGAGCAACACCTGAGATTGATTTTGGAATTGTTGAGGAAAGAAAAGTTGTATGCGAAGTTTTCCAAGTGCGAGTTTTGGCTTAGAGAAGTTCACTTTCTCGGTCACGTTGTAAACGAGAAAGGAATTCACGTTGATCCTTCCAAAGTCAAGGCCATCGAAAACTGGGAAGCGCCAAAAACCCCAACTGAGGTGAGGCAATTCCTAGGACTAGCTGGCTACTATCGACGCTTCATTAAGAACTTCTCCAAAATAGCTCTACCTCTGACCGCGCTAACTCAGAAAGACAAGAAGTTTGTTTGGGGCGAAAATCAGGAAACAGCATTTCAAATGTTGAAACAGAAGTTATGTAGTGCGCCAATTTTGTCTTTGCCCGAGGGGATGGATGACATTGTTGTTTACTGCGACGCTTCACATCAGGGACTTGGATGTGTCCTTATGCAGCGAAACAAAGTCATAGCGTATGCCTCACGCCAACTCAAGACCAATGAGAAGAACTACACAACGCATGATTTAGAACTTGGAGCGGTTGTCTTCGCGCTAAAGATTTGGCGCCATTACCTCTATGGTACAAAGTGTATAATCTTTACGGATCACAAGAGCCTTCAACATATATTTGATCAAAAGGATTTAAACATGAGGCAACGGAGATGGGTGGAGTTGTTGAATGATTATGATTGTGAAATTAAGTACCACCCTGGAAAGGCGAATGTGGTAGCAGACGCGCTAAGTAGGAAGGAGCGAATAAAAACGCTACGAGTCAAGGCTCTAAGGTTGACCATTCACGCAGATCTCTCTACTCGCATCCGAGACGCTCAGCAAGAAGCCTTGAAACCAGAGTTTGTTAAAAACGAATGCCTTGGGGGTATGGTTAAGAGTTTGGAACTTAAAGAGAACGGCAATCTATATTTCGCTAACCGCATATGGGTCCCTCTCAGGGGAGGATTGCGCGAGCAAGTATTAAACGAAGCTCACAAGACGCGGTATTCCGTACATCCTGGCGCAGACAAGATGTACCAAGATGTTAAAACGCTGTATTGGTGGCCCAATCTTAAAGGCGCCATCGCGACGTATGTCAGTAAGTGCCTGACGTGTTCAAAGGTGAAGGCTGAATACCAGAAACCATCAGGGTTGCTTCAGCAGCCAGAAATTCCCATGTGGAAGTGGGAACAAATCTCTATGGACTTCATCACCAAACTGCCAAGGACACCTGGGGGTTATGACACAATATGGGTTATTGTGGATCGGCTAACTAAGTCAGCGCACTTCCTGCCGATCAAGGAAACCGATAGGATGGAAAAGTTAGCCCGACTGTATATTCGAGAAGTAGTTTCAAAACATGGAGTCCCAGTGTCCATCATTTCTGATAGAGATAGTCGGTTCACATCAAGGTTTTGGAGATCGTTACAAGGGGCTTTAGGTACTCGTCTTGACATGAGTACGGCATATCATCCTCAAACGGAAGGGCAAAGCGAGCGAACAATCCAGACATTGGAAGATATGCTACGCGCGTGCGCAATCGATTTCGAAGGAAGCTGGGATACTCATCTCCCATTGGTTGAATTTTCTTACAACAACAGCTATCACACAAGCATCAAGGCTGCGCCGTTCGAAGCTTTGTATGGGCGCAAGTGTAGATCCCCACTGTGCTGGGCTGAAGTGGGTGACAAGCAAATGACTGGTCCAGAATTGATCCAAGAAACAACAGACAAGATTTTTCAGATAAGGGATCGCCTTAAGACAGCGCGCGACAGACAGAAGAGCTACGCAGATGTGCGAAGGAAACCATTGGAATTTCAAGTAGGGGATAAAGTACTTTTGAAAGTCTCTCCATGGAAAGGAGTCCCCCGTTTCGGCAAGCGAGGAAAGTTGAATCCGCGCTTCATTGGACCATTCGAGATCCTGGAAAGGATCGGTCCGGTTGCTTATAAACTCCGTTTACCCGCCGAACTCAGTGGAGTTCATGATACGTTTCATGTGTCCAACCTCAAAAAGTGCTTATCTGACGAAACGTTGATTTTGCCGTTGGAAGAGATTCACATCGACAAACAGCTGCACTTCGTAGAAGAACCTATAGCAGTAACCGATTGGAAAGAACAAAAGTTACGCAGGAGCAAAATCAAGTTAGTAAAGGTTCAATGGAACTCGAGGCGTGGGCCTGAATTCACTTGGGAAAGAGAAGACCAAATACGCAAGAAATACCCACACCTCTTTCAGAGCATGGCTTCTGCCAGCAACGTCTCCTAAATTTCGGGACGAAATTCGTTTAACGAGGGGAGAATGTGACACCCGGTAAATTCCCAATCCCTTAAACTAAGTAATCAACCTAAATATTAGGTAATTATGTTATGTGCGCCCTGCGCGAGCGCGCCATGTTAGTCAGCGCGTGCATTTGTTATGTGCGCCCTGCGCGAGCGCGCCATGTTAGTCAGCGCGTGCATTTGTTATGTGCGCCCTGCGCGAGCGCGCCATGTTAGTCAGCTCGTGCATTTGTTATGTGCGCCCTGCGCGAGCGCACCATGTTAAGAACCAGCGTGAGCATATGTTATATGCGCCATGCGCGAATGTTTTGGCTTTATGTTTTCATGTAACTTAACGTTATGTTGTCTATGGGTTGACCATCCCGCATGATGCTAAGGCGGGTGCATCCTAAATCGTTCATGCGCGTGCGGAAGGGAACTAACCTCCCCGCATGGCGGGAACATTGAGAGCTAGTTTGTCCGAAGCTCCAAGATGGAATTGACTTCAACATGACTGATCACTATGTTGAAATACCAAGACCACCTGGAGAATCTGCAAATGAAACTCAATATCCCTAACTGCGAGAAGGTTACGCACCTACCCGCAGCAAAGAAATGTCCTTCACGCAGAAAGCTATGCGCACAAAGTGATGCGCACAGAACACTTAGTCTATTCTCCAGACATAAGGAGATTACTCCCGCCCAAAAGGAAACAGTAGCGTGTTTCAGAGATTTTCCACTCTTTACTGTACACTGACAAAAGTACCTGAAAAAGCACACTGTAACATGAAAAGTCAACTGTCAGCCACCCTATTCTCACCAACCCCAGACCTGCATGTCCTGTCCAAATCAAATCAAGATCTTTTATCCACTCCTCCACTTTTAAATAAACAATAAACAATAATAATTTCCATACTTTATCATCATTACACCTAGATATGAAAAGATTACAATCCCCTAAAGCAAGGGATTGTGTTCCCTTGAGTTTGCCTATAAATATGTAACCTAAATTATCACTCAAAACACACTTCAAAGAACTGCAAACTTGCACTAATCATCTCCCGAGCATCCGTTATTTTCGATTCCGTTCCAGTTACTAGGTAAGCCGAGGTTATAAACTTGAGATCTACTTTCCAAACCTTATATTCTCCTATTTCTTGATCTTAATATATATACTTCTTGTTATTTAATCGTATTCTAGACCTTCGATTCCGAGGCCAACACCAAGAAAACCCGAATCTCGATTAATCCCTTAACAAGAACCACAGGTGAGTCTCACAGCCCCTATTTTCACTGTTTTCACTATTTTTTAAACTGTTTTCGGGGCGAGGGACACGTACTTAAATAATGTTTTATCATGGTATACTTACAAGCTATGCAAGCGATTATGTGTTTAAGTTATGTTTCATGATGAGCAATGCAAACGGTTATCTAAGGTTTTCGATGTATGTGCGCTAGAACTCGAGTAAGTGATCACTTTACCATTGGAACTCTAAGGGTAGGGACTGCTGGTTTGATCCACCCACTCGTAGGGGTCGCACCTCTTTGCATGGACGAGTGCCTAGTATGGTCATGGGGCAGTACTATGGGTTTGAGCCCGCTCGTAGGGGTCGCACCTCTTTGCATGGACGAGCGCCTTGTTTTCCGGCACAACGTCCGCGCGTAACCCGCGGGACGGAATTATTGATTAGCTCGTAGTGGCAGCGCCACTTTGCATGGACGAGCACCTGTTCCTGAAACGTTCGCGCGTAACCCGCGGGACGGTATTACTTTAGCTCGTAGTGGCAGCGCCACTTTGCATAGACGAGCACAGTTCCCAGAAATGTTCGCGCGTAACCCGCGGAACGATTTTATCAGAATATGTTGATAGAACTATGTTTTACCAAGCATGTGTTTTAATGATGCTATCAGATTATGTTTCAGAATGATTTGTATCAAGATTAGGATGCAATACGATTTATCAAGTTACTAAAATTTGTGAACTCACTCAGTTTATACTGATTCAAATGTTTTTTTTACGTGTCTTTCAGGAGATAACTAGGTAGCGCATGGAGTCACACTTAGAGCACCTCACGCTGAACATCTAAAACTAGCTTTTTGGAAGATTTTAGTTCTATCCCTTCGATGCGCGTGGTTGTTCCCGTCGCGCATGGGGATATGGCGTGGAAATCTTCAACAGTTTTTATACTTGGATGTTTTTATGTAATTTTTAATCAATGTAATGTATTTGTATTAAACTTTTCATGCGCAATGAAAATCTTTGAATGTTTGCAATGGCCCGTGCTTAATTATCAATCCCCACTCGTGCGCGCCCGGCTGTTTCCGCCGCTCAGGGCCGGGTGTGACAAGCCTCCACCAAAATAGTCCCGAAAAGGTTAGAATTGACAGCCACCCGGTAAGCCTACAACTCGCAATTTAACGATTAATACGCGTGATATAAAGATCAATTAAGGTGTAAAAGACTTGGGGAATCATAGAACTAACCTTTAATTGATGTTTTATGATCAAACCTTGGCCGGAAAGAAGAAAATCGCGGAAGGGGGGGGGGGCTGTGGTTGTGCCGATCGGACAGCAAAGAGAGCGGGGTTAGGGTTTTTTTTGTTTTGTGTTATAATATAAAAAAGTTTCATCCTAGCCCCTCAAAATTGAAGTATATGGCAAGTTGGAAGAAAAGTTAAATGATTTAACATACCGGAATGACGAGAAGGTTTCCGAGAAACTTCGGTTAAATTCCGAGAGATGTACATACTCTACAAGCTCTAAATCATAAACCGAGAATTAACGGGTGTTACTTTAGAACAAAGATCTTGTATGATGTTGTTGTATTTCTTTTTTACCTGCGTTATAAATCAAGTGAAATGGAAATGTTGTATTTCTGTTTTCGAAAATATTGTATTATTTAATTGTAGCATGTCTGGAAAAGATAAGGCTGATGGAAATCCAACTGTCCAAGAAAATAATATAATAAAGAAAAGACAGTTGAAGAGAATATCAGGGCGATGCCTACCGAATATATATGTGGTATTCACGATTTAATAAAAGAAGCTATTAATCCACTCATTGAACTTATGAAAAATAATCCAAGCAAGAGTGCTTCGCATTCTAAAAGACCCAGTAAAAGTAGAAATGAAGCTGTTCAATCTAAACGAGATACAAAGAAAGAATCTGAAAAGAAAGAATCCGAAAGAAAGGAATCTGAGAAAGAAAAAGGGGAAATTACTCATAACTCAACCGCTAAAAACGATCTATGAGATAAAATGAAGAAATTAAAAATACAAGAGGGGTGTGATTTTAAAGTTTTCAAGGCTTATGGTCCTAAGGAGTTTTCCGGATATAAAGGTGCAATTGTAACCCTCCGTTGGTTGGAGGGAATAGAGTCGATAGTGATTATCAGTAAGTGTACCGAGAGGGAGAAGGTTCAATATGCCTCCCAAATGTTCAAGGGGCTTGTTGATATTAAGGGTAGGGAAAATTTATATAATCTGGAATGGAAAACGTTCAAGGAAATGATTCTGAAAAAGTTTTGTTCGATCCACGAGATGGATCAAATTCAAACCAAGTTGTGGAACCATAAAGTGGTAGGAACAAACCTCAAGGAGTATAACACAAAGTTCCTTGAGTATTGTAGAATTGTCTCGTATCTAACACCGGAATTCAACAAAGTGACTAGATATATTTACGGATTGCCGATTGAGATCCGTGATTTAGTCCGATGCCACATGCCATCAACAAATGAATTAGCCCCTGGAGTTGGCTGGATATCTGATGGACGGTATGATTCGAAACCGTGATGAAATAAAGAAGAATGAAGAAAAAAAGCCTGTTAGAGGAATGGTAAGGAAGATTGAAAAGAAGAAGGAGGGGACGTTTATGTATACTAGTCCGATTTACATGTCCATGTGGAAGAAGGCATTATGGAAAGTGCTTACGACCAGTCAATACTGTAACTTGTAACTTCTACAAGAAGCCTAGTCACACTAAAGTTGATTGCAAAAGAAAGATGGTGGTTTGTTTTGATTGTGGGGAGAAGGGGCATTTTAGTACTAAATGCCCGAAAAGGAAACCAGTGGTCACCACAGCTGGTGCTAGTGGAAGTGGTGCAAGGACAAAACGCAGGAAAGGAAATGCCCGCGTTTTCATGCTTGACACGCAGAAGGCTACGGATATACCGGACATGATCACCTGTACGTTTCCTATTAATAATGTTTATGCAAGAATATTGTTTGACTTAGGTGCTAACCAAAGCTTCACATATTATAAATTTTGTAGTCTATTAAATGCACCTTTAGTTAAATTGAATAATCATTACGAAGTTGAAACTGCCAATGATGAATTGATTAGAATAACTGAGGCCTTAGGTAATGCGACAATTTCCTTAGCCAATCATGGCATACCTGTACAATTATTACTTATGACCTTAGCCGGGTTTGATGCAGTTTTAGGTATGGATTGGTTATCAATAAACCTATCCGTATCTTATGTAATGATAAGCTAATTGAAATTCGAGCACCAAACAATAAAATCGTGCGTGTAACTGGAGACAAGGAAGCATGAAAAGTTGGAATAATTTCAAAGATAAAAGCCAGCCATTATTTAGGTAAAGGATGCCTTGCATTCATGGCCTATGTAACTAAGGCTATGGAACCGAAGAAAATGGAAGAAGTACCAGTTTTTTCGGAATTCAAAGATGTATTTCCTGATGAACTACCAGGAATTCCACCAGAAAGAGAGGTAGAATTTAAGATTGATCTAGTTCTAGGAACCTCACCGATAGCTAAGTCTCCTTATAGACTAGCACCCACTAAGATGAAAGAATTAAAGAAACAACTAGACGAGCTGTTAGAAAAAGGATTCATAATACCAAGTTCTTCACCGTGGGGAGCTCCGATATTATTTGTCAAGAAGAATGATGGTTCGATGAGAATGTGCATAGATTATTGTGAGCTGAACAAAGTTACAATTAAGAATAAATATATATCCGCAACCAAGAATCAACAATTTGCTTGATCAACTTCAAGGTGCAAGCTATTTTTCCAAAATTGATCTCAGATATGGATATAATTTGTTAAAGGTCCAAGAAGAAGATATACCAAAAACATCATTTAGAACGAGGTATGGACATTATGAGTTTACCGTCATGCCTTTTGGACTCACTAATGCTCCGGCAGCATTCATGGACATGATGAACCGAATTTGCAAACCATACCTTGATACTTTGTTATTGTGTTCATTGATGATATTCTTATATATTCCAAATCCAAAGAAGATCATCAAGCTCATCTAAAGGGTATATTGGAAACATTAAGAAATGAAAAGTTGTATGCAAAATTCTCTAAATGCGAATTTTGGTTGCCAGAGGTTCAATTTCTTGGTCACATTGTAAATGCAAAGGGAATTCAAGTTGACCCAGCTAAGATAGAAACTATTACTAAATGGGAGAAACCTAAGACATCAACTCAAGTGAGAAGTGTTCTAGGCCACACGGGATATTATCGAAGATTTATTCAAAATTTCTCTAGAATAGCTGTACCTTTAACTTCACTCACCCGAAAGTCTGTTAAATTTGAATGGGGACCAAAACAAGAAGAAGCATTTGAAATACTTATAGAGAAATTAACCAATGCACCGATCTTGGCTTTGCCTGAAGGTTAGGATAACTTTACCATATACTGTGATGCTTCGCACATAGGTATGGGATGTTTTTTGATGCAAGGAAAGAAAGTTATTGAATATGCCGTAAGACAACTAAAAGTTCATGAAAATAATTACACCACACATGATCTTGAATTAGGTGCTATAATCTTTGCATTAAAGTTATGACGACACTATCTGTATGGTGTTAAATTCATGATATATACTGCTCACAAAAGTTTGAAGCATATTTTTGAACAAAAAGAACTAAACATGAGACAAAGACATTGGATGGAGACTCTAAATGATTGTGTCTGTGAAATTGTCTACCAGGAAGGAAAAGCCAACGTTGTGGCAGATGCCTTAAGTAGGAAAGAACATGACAAACCCATATGAGTTCGAGCCCTTAGACTGGAACTTAAAGTATACTTGATCAATCAAATTAAAGAAGCTCAGAAGTTGGCACTAGAAAAAGAAAATATCAAAGCTGAAAAAGAAAATGGAACGATTGATCAATTAGTTAAAGGGCGACGATGAGATACTCAGATTAGGGAAAAGAATCTGGGTACCGATGGTTGGAGAATTAAGAGTTAAGATTCTTGAGGAAGCTCATAAGTCAAAATATATGATGCATCCAAGAAGTGATAAGATGTATCATAATTTGAAAAATGATTATTGGTGGACTGACATGAAAAAGGACATTGCCATATATGTTGCTAAGTGTTTAACGTGTTCCAAAGTGAAAGCTGAGCATCAAAAGCCATTGAGATTATTACAACAACCAGAAATCCTGTGGAAATGGGATATGATAACCATGGATTTTATTATGAAGTTGCCAAAGACTTCTCGAAAAAACGATGCAATCTGGGTTATCGTAGACAGGCTGACTTAATCCGCTCATTTCATTCCAATGCAAGAAACATTTAGTATGAATAAGCTAGCACAGCTATATGTTGAAAATATTGTATCTTTGCATGGTGTGCCATTGTCCATCATTTCGGATAGAGATAGTCATTTCACGTCAAAATTTTGGGCAAGTTTTCAAAAGGCTATAGGGACGCGATTAAACTTGAGTACCGCGTATCACCCACAAACTGACGGGCAAAGTGAACGTACTATCCAAATGTTGGAGGATATGCTTCGTGCATGTGTAATTGATCTAAGAGGTAGTTAGGTTACTCATTTACCGTCAATGGAATTTTTAAATAATATAAATGGCACCATTCGAAGCATTATACGGATGGAAATGAAGAACGCCCGTATGTTGGTCGGAAACTAGAGAAAACCAATTGTCAGGTCCTGAAGTCGTTCAGAAAGCCACTGATCAAGTAATACAAATACGAGAACTATTGAAAGCGGCAAGGGATAAACAGAAGAATTATGCTAATGTTCGCCGCAAACCTTTAGAATTTCAAGTAGGGGACAGAGTACTACTCAAAGTATCACCTTGGAAAGGTGTAGTACGATTTGGAAAGAAAGGAAAATTGAGTCCGTGATTCGTAGGACCATTCAAAATACTTGAAAGAATAGGACCTGTTGCATATCGATTGGAGTTTTCTAAAGAAATGAAAGGCGTAAATGATGTGTTTCATGTATCAAATTTACATAAGTGTTTAGCTGATGAAACTCTTGCAATGCCATTAAAAGATGTCGAGGTTAATGAAAAAATCAAGTTTGTGAAACAATCAATTCAAATTGAATATAGTATGATTAAGTTCCTCAAACGCAAACGACTCAAGTTAGTAAAGGTCCGTTGGGATTCAAGACGTGGACCTGAGTATACATGGGAATTCGAATCATAAATGAAAAGAAATTACCCACATTTATTTCAACAAATCTCGAGGACGAGATTATTCAAAAGTTTGGGAGGATGTAACATCTCGAGAATACCCTATTTAAGTTTTGGGCTAAAAATGACAATTCTAGAACTTAGAGGGTACAAAATAAAAAAGTTTGATTTTCTAGACTCTTCACGCTACGCGACTGGAAGATGATAGCCTACATCGCGCTACGTGAAGTAATTCATCAAAATCAAGAAAAAGGGGGTGTCGCGCTACGCGATGGCCAACGAAAAAGGGGGCGTCGCGCTACGCGATGACCACATTAAGTAATCGAATCCACGTGTCCAAACACATGTCAACACGTGGCAAGATTTTATGAATTGCGGCTCGCGCTACGCGATGACCAAAGAAAAACTCCATCGCGCTACGCGATGGAAGCCAAATCGTGCCTATAAAAGGGGAGCTACGGGTGTGAAGCCAAAGCATCCCAAAAACACCATTACTTTCACACACTTAGTATTGGGAAGCGTGCCCGATAGTCGTGACATTCTGAGACCCTGTTTTCTCAAAATTCGTGCAAAGAATTGGAGTTATGACGCCCTGTGGATCATTAAGCGAGTTAGAAGCAAGGTTCTGTCAATCAAGCCGTCACTCTGCCTTAGTATTAGCATTCTCGAGTACTCACTAAGGTAGGACCTAAGTTTAAGTTATTTCAGTCATATTATGATTAGCTTAGACTCAGTCAAGGCTATGGCCTTTAATCTTGAAAGTATTTTTAAAACATTCACAAAAGGTTTTCAATGAAACATTATTTCTATGAAGATAATGTTATATAAAATTATATTTTGACGGGCATGTAGTAACTGTAAGGGAGATATTATTAGTAGACTCTTCTTGCTTAAGGTAAGTAATTCGTATAAATCCCAATCAACCGCGGGACCCGTTTACTTACTTGAAGAATTTGCCAACGTGAAAGAACCTATTAAGCCAAAGCATGCTATATCAAATGTCACATAAATACAATCATGATTTCAAACATTCTCAAACCTAATCAAGGTTAAATCTAGACTTAAGGTCTGCAGTCTAATCAAGAAACACCATCGAGGTAATCATTCAAACCTATTTGTTTATAGTTTAATTATCATTTACAATCAAGAAGGTTTATCAATCAATCACATCAACGGTACAAGTGAATACGTTAAACCTTTACAAATAGTCAAAATATATTTATACTTTATGAGATAGACAGGTTGTGTGTCTTATAGAGTCAGTCAAATATTTACATGAGATTTCATGATCTCTAAAACGTTATAATACAAATTAGATAATAAAACAACTCAGACCACATACACATGTGTCTGGATCCAAACATAACTGTTCAGCCTAAACAGTCAAAGGCTACGTGACCGCAGGCTAACAGTCATATATATTTCTTTGGTATGGGCTACGTGGCTCGGAGAAATTGTGTGTGTGTAGGGCAGTGTTACAAATACCGGAAGTCTTTTTGCTGAGCAATGTCAAGAAAACTATATTTGTATTATAATTGTTATTTAAATGCTTTTAGAGTCAAACGATTCACCAGTACATAGCTGACGTATTTTATTCCCCATTGCAGGTAACTAAGTATTGATAATGTATGCAAAGATTAGAGTCGTCAAGGAGATAGAAGCTCACATTCTAGATGACTCAATTTTGATTAATTAAATCCTTGTAATATAGAAACAATATTTTGTAAACAATAACTTGGGTATTTAATTCCCAAGTAAATTTTCCAATGTAAATTAATATTATATCAACCCTTTTAAAGTCTTCCCCTAAAATTAACCATAAACTCTGATACATCTACAAAACAGATACCAACTATTGGTCACACGCCTAGACCCTGAGTCAAAGTGTGACACATAACTAAAATGCGCGTTCTTTTGATTTTCTTTTTAAATTATGATTTGTTAACCCTTAAATTGGACAAAATTGGATAAGGTGGCTTTCAACATTTCGTAAGACAAATTTTATACCATCTTACTTTAACCAGTTCAAGAGTTAAAAGTCATTGTTATAAAGAAATTCAAAAGTGCGTGCATTTTAGACAAGAAAAGTTAACTTCAATACGCCAAAATTAGGTTGAGGGACTCTTTTTTTTATTAAATAAGAAAGTATTTTGGTTTCTATAGCATTAACCCTAGGATAATATATAGAATTTAGCTATGTCTAGCATAGTTATATATAATAATATTTTATTATGTAATTACATATTTATCTATATCTATATTACATATAAAACATTTTAGATGGACATAATGATCATTTTGCAATTTTAAGATGTTGTTAAACTTCAATGACGAGACGTCGTTAAACTTAAATACCCCATATCACAGGCGTCATTACATGTATCTCCGACTCCTTCCCAATTATCATACGGGAACGTTTCAGTTGTAATCCCTAATCTGCATTTAATTCTTCAATCCTCTCTCACCAATCAGTATGTGCAATAAGTTATGGAGAGTCTGTTCTGTTCTGCAATCACTTGAAGAGCCGATCGTCCATTACCAGCCCATGATTGCTAAAAGTATAATTCGTCTCAGCCCACGAACCGCATCATCAAAGCCATGTACGCATTCTTCTCCAGTTATAGATTTTTTTTACCCATTTGAGGGTCTTCGGTTTCTAATTTGGTTTTTGGTTGTTATAGATTGTCAATTTCGTTTAATCTATAGCTTTTTGGTTTGTTGCTAAATCTCTAAATTTGACCTACTTAGGATTATTGTGATATGGATTGTTGCTGAAATTGAATGATAGCGCTGATGTGTATTGAATTACTTATCGGGGTATATAATTTGGTCCAAAACTTCATTGCATTTGCATCAAACCATGCTAAGTAGATATGTTACATGCTTGTCATCTTTTGGCTTCTGTTAGTTCACTATAAGTCACATAAATAAGAAGTATGTATAGATTAAAACTTTACATTTTGTTCTTGCAGTCTTTTGAGTTTTATATTTCAGAATTTTCAAAGAGACATTATTTTGTGGCGTTTAAAGATTTATTGTCATAGGTCCCAAACAAGTTGAGATAGGCAAGTTGTGATACCATTCGATTTTAGTTCAATTTTAAGAAATAAGCATAATATAAGCTTTTATGAATGCAATATTTAGGCAGGAACTAAATTGTCAGAAGATAGCAGATGCAATATTTAGTTCAATTTGATACATGTACCATTTGAAATACACCATCAAGAGCAGCAGTTAACTTTTCACGATCTTGTGTCTGTTGGATATAATCTGGATATTTCGGGTCGAGTACGGGTCAAGTTCAGTAGTTAATGGATCAAGTAGTGGTTGGATTAAGTCAAGCTAGAATAAAGGGTTTAACCCACGTTTATTTGTTAGGAGTTTGTTACTTTTTGTTTTGTTTGTTTTATTGTTACTAGAGTTAAAAGTCTTGGTCAATAGTAGTTAGTTTATACCAGTAAAATAGGAGAAAATGGAGTTAGGTGATGAATGGGTCTTTTGTTTAAGTTATGTACTTGCCTATATATATAAAGGCATGCTTTCATGTTGAATAATAACCTACACTTTCATCTTTCCTTCTTCTTTCTTTAACTTTTCTGCAACATATACTTTATCTTTTGCATTATTTCCTTTCCACGTTCACATACATAAGTTGTTCAAGTGTTTGGTGCTTGTAAACCTGGGGCCTGAACCAGCATTTGGTATCAGGTCCTAGAGCTCGTGTGAAGATGGAGAGGATTGCGGAGAAGACGAACGGTCTTTGTGAACCGAAGAAGGAAAAGATCGATCTGTGTGATCGAGCGAACCGGAGGAGACAAGAATGCCACCCTAATCTGTGAGATAAAGGGTGATCGAATCTGTGTGATTCGAATTGATATGACCTGTGTGAGTCGAAGAAGATGCTGTGTGAAGTTGAGCAAATTAAGACCCACGTGAATCTTTGTGATTTAAGGACAGTCTGTGTGAACATAAGAGAAGAAGAAGGAATCTCTGTGAATCCTTGAAGAAGAATTTGTGTTTTTCAACCAGTTGTGGAGAATCCAAAAGTTGTTTGAAGTTTTAAGAAGCCACGCGAGAAAGTTGTGTATCTGTGTGATACGACCCAAAGAAAAAGCTTGTGCATTTGTTTTGGAAGAGTAATTTGTAGCAGACGCGAAAGGACGAGATAACAGAAAAGGGCGGTTCAAGTGCGATTGTTCCGGCGAGTAACCAAAGCAGCATCCCGTTACAATGTCCGAAGTTATCGACAACCAACTATACGAGTTGGTCAATCATGGTGGAATCGATCCTACAAGCATATGGTTTGTGGGACACGATCGACCCCGTAACAGGAGCGTCCGTTGACGATAAGAAGAACTTGATGGTAAGAGCATTTGTGTTTCAAACCATACCCCAATATGTGTTACTTCAAGTGGCGAAGCACAAAAACGCAAAGGACGTGTGGGAGGCGATTCGTGTACGATTTTTGGGAGCCGACAGAGTTCAGAAGGCAAGGCTTCATACTCTTAGAACCGAGCTAGAGTTGTTGAAGATGAAAGAAAATGAGACGGTTGATGAGTTTTCGGGCAAACTAAGTGAGATTGCTACAAAGTTCAAGAGTCTCGGGTTTAACTTGGAGGATGAGGTTGTGGTAAGAAAGTTGTTAACTTCTGTTCCTAAAAAGTTTTTGTAGATTGTTGCTTCGATTGAGCAATATTCGGAGTTAGAAAACATGTCAATTGAGGAAGCGGTGGGTAGGTTAAAGGTCTATGAAGATAGGATTAAAGTTCGTGATGAGGAAGATAATGATCAAGAAAAGTTGTTGCTGACAAGGGAAGAGTGGGAAGAGAGAACAAGGCGTGGTGATTTTGATAGACAAGGACGAGGTCACGGTCAAGGTAGAGGTCGGGGAAGTGTTGGTAGAGGTCGAGGTGGCCGGTTCCAACCTAATGAAGATCGTAAGGAACAAAGTACGAGTCAAGATAAAAAGCACATTAAATGCTACAATTGTCAAGAGTATGACCATTATGCGTGGGAGTGCCCGAAGAATGAACCGAATGAAGAAGCTCTCAATTTAGCCCAAGATGATGATGACTTGTCTGCTTTATTATGAAGATACTAACGAATCGAAACATCAAGATTAAGGGGGTGATTGTTGGATATAATCTGGATGTTTCGGGTCGGTTTGGGTTGAGTACGAGTCAAGTTCAGTAGTTAATGGGTCAAGTAGTGGTTGGATTAAGTCAAGCTAGAGTAAAGGGTTTAACCCACGTTTATTTGTTAGGAGTTTGTACTTTTTGTTTTGTTTGTTTTATTGTTACTAGAGTTAAAAGTCTTGGTCAATAGTAGTTAGTTTTAACCAGTCAAATAGGAGAAAGTGGAGTTAGGTGATGAATGTGTCTTTTGTTTACATTATGTGCTTGCCTATATAAAGGCATGCTTTCATGTTGAATAATAACCTACACTTTCATCTTTCCTTCTTCTTTCTTTAACTTTTTTGCAATATATACTTTATCTTTTGCATTATTTCCTTTCCACATTCACATACATAAGTTGTTCAAGTGTTTGTAAATTTGGGGCCTGAACCAACAGAGTCCAGATTGAAAAAGAACACAAAAATTTACTAAAATCTTCTAGAGCACAGGTTCGGAGTAAATTTTGTATATTTCTTTAAAAGATTATATTATTATTTATTTCATTGCACCTTTTTTACTACAAAGTTACTTTTGTAATGGGAGATCCCCTTGAAAATGGTAATGGGAGATCCCCTTGAAAATGCAAGACATTTTGCTCAACGTAATGACATAATCCGAGAATCAATGGAAGCACAGGTGTTTAATTTGTAAATTACAATTTTTTCAATATTACTTTTGCTCGATATTTAATATTATAAAGTGATAGGTTATTGAAGTTTAAGACAAGCAAATGTTATAGATGGAAGTGGAAATCTTGGCTAATTTTCAAGGTTTGAAGCAGTGGAAGCAAAGTTGCAAGATTCAAAGTCAAACGTGGCTATAATGGGGAAGAAAGTTGCATCAGGATGGCTGCATTTACAGAATTTGTGAAAGCAAAAAACTAATGATTGCTCGTGATTTTTGGTTCTTATGATGCCAAGAAACTGTTACAGATGCTTGATGAGTTTAATTAACTGGGGCAACGAGGATTTGATACCACCTACATGGTTGTAACTCAAACTGATCCTTTTGACCCATTTAATTTAATTTACACGTTTTCCTGAATTTACTACAACAGATTTCTATAATGAAGTCAACATGATAGCAGTATTCAACACAAAATCTGTGCAGGGTGTTAGATTGCTTCAGCTCCCGAAAGTATTCTTATTTATAAATACCTACTTATTTATGAATATCTACTTATGTTAGCCTCGACCACTTCATTTTTGGTAATTTTAATATTGTCAATCATTATGTTTCTTTTGAAAGTTTGTCATCTTATTTCAAAAATTTTTAACTTTTAATATTTTGTATTACATGTAATGAATTTGTAAATTTCTGCGTATGCCATAAAGGAATCAAGTTAAACTGGGAAAAAAGATATAATATCATTACTGGTACAGATAAACGCCTTGTGGCTTGTTCACCTTCATGAAAATACCAAATGTTGGATTATTTACATGGATATTAAAGCTACAATATCTATTAGACTTGAAATTTCATGCTAAAATAGCTTATTTTTGGGTCGGCCCAATCTTTCCAAGATGATAAGAGCCACATTAACACCCTGATTGCAGGAAAATTGTAAGTTTTAAAAGTTATAAAAGTTTTAAATTATGAGTTAATATTTTTAATTGTTTTGTGATCTCGACGGAGGATATATGGCTAAAGAGTACCTAGCCCATGGCGGTTGACCGAAAACGCATATGTTTATAGTTTTGGAGGTGGTCACTGGCATATAAAATAATAAAGCAAAAACACAAAATATACGCACAAGTTAGTTGCTATCGTAAGTATAACACTTTTTTCCTTAATTTTATTGGAATGTTGTATGCATCAGTCACTTACATTCAAAACCCAATACTACTCGTATAGAATTTTCTTTAGAAAAATTATTCAAAAATTGTTGCGACACTAACCTTAAATAGCCTTTTTGTAGTGTTGTTCATGTTTAGGTGCGGTATGGCCAAACCGGTCGGGTTGGGTGGGCCAGGCAGACCAATTCGTTTTTACCGATTTGATCATTAGCTTGTACTTGATTTTTAAAATGATAAAAATGGTTCATGAAGACAAAATTTGTGAAAAGGAATTTATAAATAATAGCCAATTTTAAGTTCCAAAGTGAAATGAAAAGGAAAATGAAACGTGCGCTTTGGCACAGTATAGACTTTATAAAATGAAAGGAAAATGTCTTGCTATCACTATCAACTTTATTTGACTAGATTAAGGGGTGCATTCGCCATTTAACAATTTCCCACCAGTTTTTGATCAAAACTGGCATGAACGAAACTAATACGAGAATAGTAATCATTCTGTGTTATTTACGTTTGAAACAGGTATCGAATCATTTCCAGCAAAATAGCACGGAATCTTCAACCCGAACTTAATCGTAACACCAATTACCAAAAAAAAGGCTACACAAGCTATACAAGTAAGTTTGCACTCAAGAAGACCCGTCATTAAGACCGTTAATGCCTGCAGTGTTAAAAATGCTAGCAAAAGATGATGAACACTTACCTTCCCCTTCTAACCCCCTTTTATGGATGAGAATGCCATGGAACTCAATGAGATCACACAAAACTTACATCACTACTGTTACTTTAGCAGTCATTTCTATAATTCTATCCTAGGTAATTAACCCTGGTTAATTTCTAAATCAACTATTTGTGGTTCAGAAGCAAATGCCAACTATGAGATTGAGATCTTTTTATATGGAAGAAGGAACTTCCCTTTTTATTTTATTATTTTTTCAAGTTATCTAGAGACTGAAGTTTTGATTTATTTACATTTGTTAACAATAGTTGTGTACAAGATTTGTTCAAAGGGTAGTCACCTTGTTTTGAGATTCATGCAAAGCCGTAGTGACACAAGCTTTTCAAGCCATAAAGTTGAACCAGTTATAGTTCATTTTGATTATTATTTTGGTATTAGTTCCTATGTACACGTCGTGAAGAGCGGGGCTTACCCTATATTTATGAGGTTTCACCGCCAGTGACCTATTCAACTTTTCTCACCTTCCATTACATTTTTCGGCCGGTGACCTATTCAGTTGTTTTCACCTTCAGTTACATTAGTTAGTTGCCAAAGAAGGTACTAATGCATACAACTGTAAAAGCAATTATAAAGACTTAAAAAGAGTTGAAATATAAGACTTTGACGGATTTAGTTATTTTCTTTAAAATCTTTACACGCCATGTGTAGTTTACTTTCAATCAAAAAGCAACATAGTCAAAGTATATATGCATTTCGCATTATATATATTTCATAAAATATAATACAAGGAGCAAGCAAGATTAAGTGACAACATTAGTTTACTAACTTTATATTTTATATTATGTTTAATTACAGTAAATAGGCATTATAAGTTTTGATAAAAAAAAATGGTTTTTCAGTACCATAATTTAGTTTTAAAAGCCGCATATCGCAATTTAAACCCATATTTTCTGTATAGTTTTAATCGAAACCAAAGACTTCAGAACTTTTGTTTTTTAAACCAAAGATCTTAAAAGCTACATACCCAATGTTGGCACCATAACCAACCGAATTCTCGTTTCAACCCCGCCGCAATGCGCGGACACTCTTACTAGTTATACTAAATAAAAGTTAGTATTTATATTGAAAATAGGCTCATTTAGGTACAAGAGCCTAGTCAAGTTCGTTGTATGAAGCTGAGGCTCAAGCTCATGTATTTAATGAGCTTCCATTTAGGCTCATGCTTGAGCTCATTTAAGGTCAGCTCAACTCGAGCTTGTAGCTCGAGTAGCTCAAGTGCGGCTAGGGTTGTTTACGCTCCTAGTCAAGTGTCATTATGGTGATGCGGTGGCCTTTTTCTTAGTGTTGGCATAACATGTCAAACAAGACACGATAACTAATCGTGTCATTATTTCCAAACACGAACACGAACATGCTTAGAAACAGGTTAACACAAAACGACCTATTCAGGAACAAGTTTAAAGACACGATAAATAGTACATATATCTTAAGACAAAATTGCTGAAACTTCATAAAAGTGTTAATAAATACACGTATACATAACCTCAATTTGATAATCCTTAGCATATATGAAACAAATCCATAAATTTTTTCATTAATACCTAACTTACTTTAATAAAATGTAAAAATATTTAAATTAAAAATTTAAATAGGTTATTCCTAGGTTACTAACAGGTTAGTATGTGTTTAACCTGTTAAGAAAGGAATTTAAACAGGTCTTAAACATGTCGACCTGTTTAAGACACGAAACTTGTTAAGCTCAAACCCAAATCTGTAAATATCCGTCGTGTCTTGTTAATAGGTCCGTGTCAGAAATTGTCAGCCCTAGTTTTGCTATTTAAAGGTAAAGTGAAAGAAAATGTGTTACGGAATTATCAAATTAGGTAGCGGTTGGGGATTATAGTAGTTATGTAATAACTCGCCGATTGCATTTAAGTAATATTGTTCAAAATGTTCTTGTTTGCCATTTATGAATTGCTATATATGCTGAACATATTATTCATCTCCTCCATCAACTAAAAAATCTCAATTTTCTCACCACAAAGTATTCATCTCCTCCATTAAATCAAAATCCCAATTTTCTCAATACAATGTCAAACGTTTCCTTTCCACCGGAAGTGCTAGAAAATATTTTCTCTCACTTATCCGTGAAATCTCTGCTCCAATATAGATCTGTTTCCAAATCATTACGTGCCATAATCGATAGCCCTTACTTTATCAATCTTCATTCGCAACAATCCATGAAAACCAACAAAGCTCTTGCTTATTTTAGAGGCGTTGGTTTCTCAACTTTCATATGTTCCTTACATATGGATCTGAATCCATCATGTGTTAAGTTGGAAACTCCTTTTAATATAGCTGATTTCCCTCAAATCATCGGCTCTTGCAATGGCTTGATTGGTTTTTCTACTGGGAAAATTAATAGGGAAATTTTATTTTGGAACCCGTCAACTAGAAAACATAAATCAATACCAACACCAATACACGATCCACATATTGTCAGGGACCAACTAGGCTATGATCACGTAAATGACGACTACAAGGTGCTTAGATTGTCAATGGTTAGTGTGCCAGCCGGAGATTTTAAGTTTACTGTTTACAGTATGAGATTGAACGCGTGGCGGTTAGTGGAGCATGATCTTCCAACAATTTGATCCCTGTGTATTGTAGTGGTCAAGCTATGTGTTGTCGTAGTCAAGCTGTGTGTGTAAGTGGCATGATCAACTATCTTGTAAATCGACGTTCCGGTCCAGGTTTGGATTGCGTGATAGTTGCTTTTGAGCTTGCTAGTCAAAGCTTTCATTTGGTGTCACTTCCCGAGTGTAGTAATAATTATAAGGCTGTACATTTGGCTTTATTAGGAGGGTGTCTTTGTGTGGTTGGTAATATAGGGATGTACAGTGTGGATGTTTGGGTGATGGGAGAATATGGTGTGAAGGAATCATGGAACAAGTTGGTTGCATGGACACTGGCGGGTAGTGCGAGACATTATAATGCGTATGTAGAACCGATCATCTATTTAAAAAATGGCCGGGAAGTGCTTTTTAAAGTTAACCAACAACATTTCGTGATTTATGATGTTGAAGACAAGGAAGCTAAAGAAACGTGGTTGTGTAATCCGTGTTGTTTGTGCACATTTGTTTATTCGGAGAGCCTTGTTTAGAAACGAGCAAGTAGTTTTAAGTGAAAAATGATATGCTATTAGTTTTGTTTTTCTTTTTTTCTTTTTTCTTTTTGATGCACAAATTATACATCTTAATTGAAATCTTAGAATCTGCTTGAATTTATGGTAAATGATGAGAGTTCTTGTTATTATTGTTGCTAGATGTTGCATATGGAGGATTTGACTCATTAGCATACAAATAGCTCAGACTCGAGCTTGTTTAAGCTGGACTTTACTCAAGCCTTTAGCAACCCAATCTAGAGTAGCTCATAAGTGGCTTTTACAGTTTACACCCCTAGTTGGGTGTCGTCATGAATGTAGCAGTAGTCTTTGACTTTTTATAAGTAGAAAAACATTTCCATTACGCAATTATGAATTTAATGGAGTTGGTTGTGGATTTCAGTAATTATGTATAACTCAAAGAAGTTCAACAATCTTATCCCCCCCCCCCCCCCGACCATATTTGAATTTTTGTAACTTCCTGATTTGTAATATCTTGTAATTACTTCTCCATGATTTGTAACATCTTGTAATCACTTGTCTTTATTTCCCTTGATCTTAGGCCTAATATTATGCCTTGATCTTTTCTTATTCTCTAGTATATGTAACCTCATATTGTAATTGAATAATCAAGTAAATTGACCATCTTCTCATACCGTATCATACACCAGGTTTACATAAAACTCTATATCCCTCACTTCCTTTCTGGCAAGTCTTTCTTCCTCGACCACCATGTCCACTTCAAGTTTTGACAACTCCTCTATTGTTGGTACCGTCCCACTAAAAACAACATCATCCCTCACCCTTGTCACCCTACCCTCCTCACTTAAACTAACCGCCACCAATTATCTATCCTGGAAGACTCAGATTGAAGCTCTCCTATATGGCTTAGATTTGTTTAAATAAATTGACGGGTCCTACACCTTCTGCCGATGGAACTCCACATGCGGATTATAATGCATGGTTCCGTCAAGACCGTTTACTATACGGTGCGCTAGTCGGGAGCCTCTCCCTATCTCTTGTTTCTCTAATTTCTAATGCTTCATCATCCTTTAAGGCTTGGAAAATACTCTCCGACACCTATGCCTCCGCCTCTCGAGGCCACATCAAACAACTCTGACATCGCCTCAAACAAACCACAAAGGGCCCAAATCAAACTGTTACTGATTTTATGCCATCGATTAAGGCTATTGGTGATGAACTTTCTATTCTGGGCAAACCACTCAACCATGAAGATGTTACTGATGCAATCTTAAATGGTCTAGATCAAAAATCATACAAAGGTCCAATCGAAGCTGTACACAATAGAGACACACCCATTTCTTTTCATGAACTTAATGAAAAACTTATTAACCATGAGTTAACTCTTGCTCAACAAAACCCACCCATATCCAACATACACCAGCCCATTAGGGCTTTTGTAGCTTATACCAGTCACGCCTCCAAACCTTGGCAAAATAAAAACCAAGCCACCAACTACCACAATAATGATGAAATACTTCCCACCCCGAACCAATCATCACCTCGTCCATTTTTGGGAAAATGCCAATTCTATTTTAAACATGGGCATTCTTTAACTTCTTGTTACACTTTCAAGAAACAATATCCCCAAGTCGCCCTGCCATCCCTTCCAAAAATCAAATAATACCAAACCTCAGGCTTACATGATGGGTGTCTCGAATCCTAATAATACCCCTTGGATTTTTCATAGTGGTGCATCCCACCATATCACAAATGATATTAATTCCTTATCCCTACATACACCCTATGATGGAACCGATGAATTTGTCGTCGGTGATGGTTCATCTTTGACTATTACTCATGTTGGCTCATTAAAGATTAATTTCCCAAATACCTTTTTTACTCTAAAAAAATGTTCTTTGTGTCCCATCCATATCTAAAAACATTATTTCTATTTCTAGTTTATGCATTGACAATCACATACTAATGCAATTTTTTTCTTTTCATTTTCTTATCAAGGATTGCAACACCAATCAAATTCTTCACCGGGGAGTGGCTAGTCGTGGGATATATGAACTTCGTTCAACATCACCACCTTCTCTATTTTATGCGCATTCCAATAAGTCAATTTCTTGGCACCATCGTCTTAGACATCCTCATCTCCAAGTTTTAAAATTTTTATCTTCTATTGTTCCCAATATTAAGTTTCAAACACTAGTTGTAATTCTTGTTGCATTAATAAAAGTCACAAATTACCTTTTCACAGTTCTTCTTTTACAACCAACAAACCTCTACAATTGATATTTTCCGATGTCTGGACTTCTCCAATTTTATCAATTGATGGCTATAAATATTATATCATATTTGTGGACCATTTTACCAAACACATTTGGATCTATCCTTTAAAACATAAATCCAACTCCCTCACCACCTTCATTCGTTTTCAACGTCTTGTCGAAAACTACTTTCAAACAAAAGTAAAACAATTATTTTCTGACAATGGTGGTGAATATATTAAACTTGCTTCTCACTTATCCTCTTGCGGTATCTCTCATCTTACTTCTCCACCCCATACCCCCCGAACACAACGGCTATGCTGAACAACGACATCATCACATAGTTGAAACCGGTATCACCCTCCTCTCTCATGCCAGCATACCCTTAAAATTTTGGCCATTTGCTTTTACCACCGCAACTTACTTAATCAATCACCTACCCACCTCTACTCTTAACATTGATTCCCCTTATTTCCGTCTTTTTAAAAAACTTCCCAATTATGACAAATTAAGGAATTTTGGTTGTCTAGCATACCCTTGGCTTCGTCCCTACTCAAATCATAAACTTCAATCTCGATCTAAACCTTGTATCTTTATAGGATATTCTTCCTCTCAAAGTGCCTATCATCTACTTGATCCTCTCACAAATAAAATCTATACTTCACGACATGTTCATTTTGTGGAAACAAATTTTCCTTACTCCACCTTAACTCACACTACACCCACACCCACACCCGATCCTAACTCTTGGCTAAAAATAACCCTTATTCCCCAAGCACTTAGTGACAATAATCTTTCCCATACTTCTGCACAACCGACCCAAACTCACAGCCTACAATCCACTCCTTCCCCATCCACTACCTCCTCACATGCCACCATCCCTACATCCTTTCGGCCCAAAATCAAAACCCAAGTTCTTTACAAAACACCTCCAACCCAAATGAAACGCATACACACAACCAAACTATTCCGAACCCTCTCTAGTAACTCAAAGGGAAATGGGAAACCCAACCCACCCGCAAACCGAACTCCAAATATCATAACAATGATTTTGTTCTCTATCACTCAATTGTTCAACCATTTCCTGAACCATCGAATATTACCCGAGCTTTGAAACAACCTCAATGGAGAAAAGCAATGCAAGATGAACATGAGGCTCTCCTTCGTAACCAAACATGGACCTTTGTTCCACGTGAATCTGTTCCTAATCTTGTAGGTTGTAAATGGGTGTTTCGCACAAAATTTAAACCTGACGGTTCGGTTGACCGTTTAAAAGCACGTTTAGTTGCAAAAGGATTTAACCAAAGACCAGGAATCGATTACATTGAGACTTTTAGTTTGGTTGTTAAACCTACTTCTCTTCGCCTAATTCTTGCTTTAGCCTCCTCCAACAATTGGTGTTAACGTTAACTTGACATAAACAATGCATTTCTTCAAGGCACTCTCCTCGAATCTGTTTACATGTCTCAACCACCCGGGTTTGTTGACTCGTCTCTCCCGAATCATGTTTGTAAATTAAACAAGGCTATTTATGGTCTTCGACAAGCTTCTCGAGCTTGGTATGACGAACTTACATCTGTTCTCATATCAAATCATTTTAAACCTACTATTTCCGATCCTTCTCTTTTCATTCACCGCTCTACACATTCCCCTATTTACATTCTCGTTTATGTCGATGATATTATCATCACCGGTCCTAACCCTTCACTTGTTTCCTCTTTCATCAAATCGCTTGCCACCAAATTTTCCCTAAAGGATTTGGGCGACCTTTCTTACTTTCTAGGCATAGACGTTCTTCCTCATTCTAATGGCCTTTTCCTTTCACAAAGCAAATACATACTTGATCTTCTTAATAAAACCAACATGAGCGATTGCAAACCGGCACCTACACCTATGACAACATTAGTTCATTATAACACCACTGATGGATCTTGTCTACCTAATCTTACCGAATATAGGTCCATCGTTGGGGCCTTACAATACTTATCTTTAACTCATCTTGATGTTGTTTTCGCAGTGAATAAGTTATCACAGTTCATGCACCGTCCAACAAACATCCATTGGGATGCTCTAAAAATATTGCTTCGTTATTTACATGGCACACTTCATCATGGTTTTCTCATCCGTCGAGATTCACCTTTACAATTACACGCTTTTACGGATGCGGATTGGGCAGGTGACAAAGAAACATATAGAAGTACACTGGGATCCATTGTTTATCTTGGTTCAAACCCAATTGCATGGACTTCAAAGCGACAACCAACCTTGGCTCGATCATCTACTGAAGCCGAATTTCGAGCCATCGCGTCAACTACAACCGAGGTACAATGGATCATTTCTTTAATGACCGAGCTAGGCTATAAATCCATTGTAACCCCCAACCATCTATTGTGACAATCTAAGTGCAACCCACTACTCAACAAATCCTATTTTTCACTCAAGAATGAAACACCTTGCACTCGATTTTCATTTTGTTCGTGAAAAGGTGCAATCTGGCACTATACGGGTAACTGACATTAAAGGAGATGATCAATTAGCGGATGCCTTAACAAAACCGTTACTCAAATCGTGCTTCAACGAATTATTATCCAAGATTGGACTTCTTTCTCGGTCGTCCATCTTGAGGGGCCATATTAAGACCCAACGAGATCCAGTCAACAAAACCGAGCATCAACCAACGGTATCCCCCCAAGACCATATTTGAATTTTTGTAACTCCCTGATTTGTAACATCTTGTAATTACTTCTCCATGATTTGTAACATCTTGTAATTACTTGTCTTTATTTTCATTGATCTTAGGCCTAACATTATGCCTTGATCTTTGCTTATTCTCTAGTATATGTAACCTTATATTGTAATTGAATAATCAAGTAAATTGACCATCTTCTCATATTTACTACTTTATATACATATGTAGGTTTTTTAATATATATATATAGCACAATGCATATTATTTTTGTTATTATTTTCATAATTATATATAATAATATTACGTGGAGGGTCCGGTACAAATAAAATTAACATACTAAGCATACAAATAACTACAATAGTTAAAGTTTTAAACTAGGGTAATTATGTTAGGAAAATATAATATAGTTTAATAATAATTACTCTAGTTCAAAAGTTATAGTATAATAATAATTACTCTAATGTTAGCATAATTACTCTAGTTATTTATACGCTTCTCACAATAAAAGTCATATGTATTTGATCCAAACCCATAATATTACATATAACTTCTAAAGTGAAAATTGTACAAATAACTAAAGTAATCATCCTAACACTAGTTTTTCAACTTGAGAAATAATTATTACTCTACTTCGTATTTTCATAGTGTAATTATTCTAGTTCAAAATCCACTAGTACAGAAAAACAAGTCTTTTACAACGATTTAATAGACATCTAAAATGGTTTAATGACCACTTTTAAGTGTATGTGTTTTAAAAGGTTGGGACCACTTTAATATGTAATAGTGAACCGCTTTAAAAGATCTTTCCAAAAAAAGAGAAAAGTCATTTACAACGGTCATATTATTATCAAATACAGCGTTCCTATTATTATCTAATACATCGGTTTAATATATATCAAATACAACGGCGTACTATAATTATTAATTACTTCAATTCATGCTATAATATACAGCGGTTCTATAATTACAATTACAACGTCCTCTATAATTGCTAGATACAGCATCCTACAAGTATCAAATACAACAGGTCCACACTTTTATTTGTAGCTATATATTTTTCTCTTTTGCTGCTATTAAATATAGATACAAAATATTCAAATAAATATTAAATTGAAAAGTAGCAACGAAAACTTAATACATCAGTAACCATATAAAGTTTTTACATCAGTAACCAAAACCTTATACATCATCAACCATCTAATGTTTCTAGATACTTCAACATTGTGCTCACAAACAAGTGCCTTTGGTGAGATCATGAGAACCCGTAAGACCCACTGAAAGCTTAACAAAGCGAGGTACCCTCATCATTGAATGCATGTAAAATACCATCTATAACTGCACAAAATAAAAATTGAACAAACAACATTTTTAGCATTAATACTTTAAAGAAAGCTTAAAACTTATACTTAAATAACTGACATAAAGTGGAGCTGGGAAAAGTTAATGTACAAATGAAATTAACATGCTAATTGTGAGAATCAAGTAGAGTAATTATGTAATTACTCTATGATTCAATTACATAATTTTCTACTTGTATATATAATTACTCTACTTGATTATCACAATTAGCATACTAATTTCATTTGTATTTGATCCAAACCCAAATGGAGCCTATTATGCACTTATTCCTTAAAAAAAATGAAACGTAAAGAATGTTATTAACATGTTATAAAACACACACACAAAATTATATTAGTAGAATTATATAACTGAACTCCATCTTTGACTTTTGAAAGTCAAATGTTAACAATTTTTAACATTTTAACATCAAATGCAAAAATGGAAATACAAATGTAACTACGAACTACATTAAGCTATATAAAAGATTTAAATCATATAGACAAATTGAATGGTCACAAAACACATAAATTATGCAGAATATTAAGTTAGATGGCATTAAGTTTAAGACCATGAATCTTTATATTTAAGAAAGATTGTACCACACTTCTAAATGAATTTTTGCACCATTAATGTAGAAGATCAAAAGCAAAACATGCAGCTACACAAAACAGTTTTAATTAGTATACAACACAAGTGTAGTGATCTACAAACTACATATAAATTCTCATTATTTTCCTTCGTGACACATAAATGCAATAAAGACTTGTACTTTAAGTAGCGAAACTCATATTTTCCAGTCTTCACCAATTTAACTATTCAACGCCAAAATGTACCAAATATGCTATTTGCTATAAGACATGGCCCTAATGTGACCCACACAAATCTTGGAGTGGAATGTTGGGTATAAATGCAAGCATTATACTAATAATATTGGTTAACAAATAAAGAATAAATAAGGAAGCTTACACTTTGATGTTCAAAATCATGCGAGAAGTGAAGTGGAATTCATTCTTTCCTTAAAGTTTCATTAATTTCTCTAATATGCATCTCATACAAATTGGTCCACATTGACCAAGGACTCTTCTATCGTGCATTATCTGAAACAGATAAAACTTAGTTTACAATTATATGCACGCACAATTTAACAAATTGAAAATATAAGTAAATAAAATATACTTACAAGATGTTCCTTGCAACAAATCACAAAATCATGCGTCGCCTTATTTACATAGTATCCACATTCCCGGTCGCTAGATTGTTGATACCAATAAATACATTGAATCAACAATTAGTTAATTAAAATACAGTATTGAATAAACACAAATAGAAAGATTAAAGGTAAGCATACATTAGCCATTCGCCATATCATGCTCTCTCCTGTAGCTTTAGGGTAGAATTTTTCGGACACCCTTAGTCAACTACATTATCAAAATATATATTATACCAACTGATTATAAATAAGTATCTATATGCATTATAGAATAAAATAATTACCAAATCCCTTGAATGTTTACTTCTTGAAATGCATATGTTCTTCGGCAAAGTACATAGACAAAAAAAAACTTGATTTTATTTCAACTAATTATAAACTAAATTATAAATTAAAAAAGAAAAAAACATTTACCTGTGGTAGCGTATAATACTCCGAATGATAGGGTGGTTGCTGATGTTGGACAACTGATTGTTGAGGAGAATCAATGTTTAATAGCTTTACATTACTATATATATATATATATATATTAACATTATTTGAGACTTGTTTTATCATATTTAAAAAAAAAGTTTGATTACATATATAAATCACAAGTTACACATGTGCAAATTTTATGTGATAAAAAATTTACATATGTGTAAAAAAACATAGATATGTGTAAAAAACTAATTTTCATAATTGTAATCGAAAATATAAATATCAAAAGTGATAAAACTACACTCAAATAACATTCACATACAAAAATTTTTATAAAAACGTTAGTTATTAAAGGTTCCTTCAAGTTCTTAAATACTTTAAGAGTTCTGTAATGATACTCATCATATATATATATATATATATATATATATATAATTAAAGGTTCCTTCAAGTTCTTAAATACTTTAAGAGTTCTGTAATGATACTCATCATATATATATATATATAGCAATATATAACGAATTATACGATTATTGTTTATATAAATTATACGTTACTGCTTTTCTAGGCAACTGATAAATTTGCCTTGTGCACTCTCCTTATTGGTTACTTCATCATGAATCTTTGTGTGTGGGGACAATGCAACTTTTATACTTTCATTTACAGCATCTACTTGGATTTTCAAGTAATCGTCGTGCATCGACCTACAAATATAACATCCTAACAGAAGTAGGATAAACCTGTCCATGTAATAAAACCATATTGGGGAAGCAGTCCTTGAATGGCCATTGAAGGTGACACGCACTTAATGACTGCAAACGCGCTTAGTAAACATATCTTTAAAAGTAGTAAAAAAAAGAAATAAGTAACCAGATCTTAAAATACAATATCTTAATTTCAGGTAGACAAATAACCGAGCTCGCCTGAGTCGCTTCAACAGCACGATACTTGTCTCTCCGTGTGGCCATTTCATCCCTTACTCCCTATGCCCCCTCTGACTTCTTTTATCACTTTCGGGAATGCAAGGTCTTCATAACACCAAGCACACTGTACTTGCCTATAATTCTTTATGTCCACATAACTTCAATTGTGACTTGTTAGATGACATTCAAATAGCTAACATAATCATGTGCTTAATTAAGGAATAAAATATAAAACCATTGCTTATGTGAATAACAAAACCCCCAAATTCAATTGTATGAGCCCTAATTTCTTAATTTTCCATCAAGTCAACTAAAGTATACAATCTGTGAATTCCCAGCAATCAGGTATTATAAACATTAACTTTGTAAAGTAAACAACAAAACTATCATCATATATCAAACAAGCAACCTACGAAAACTAACATATGAAACTATTTACATAACTTAGCCCGTGTCTCCAAAAATCGAATGAGCGACTACTTGTTAAGTTAAAAATCAATGATCATAGATTAAAGATGCAAGGAAATAGAGAGAGAATCGACTTTTAACTCTTACAACAAACCCTGGTTTTCAAGAAATTATAATCACCTGAAGAAGCCGATCAGACTTTGAAGCGGTTAAAGGAGGCTGAGACAATGGCGATATTGAAGGGAAGTTGGAGATGTGGTCCCGTCACTGTAAAAAGGAGTATTGAGAAACCCTTTCCAGGTGGTAAAAGGTAATGGCGGCAATGAGTGAAAACAATGGTGGGAAATAATTCTTTAAACTTTAAGCGGGTTAAAATCTATTAATTTTGATTCGCTCAATTATTGATATTAGGACTTCAAACTTTATTGACCCATCAGATAATAATTAAGAAAACGGTTTTCTTTCATATAACATCATGAAAATAAAAGGTTAAAAAGAATAATTAGTTTAGGTGAATTTGAGAAAAAAGAATAAATACTTATGTGATTTGAGAAAAAGAATTAATTAAGATAGTGTTTGGAATGCTCGAATCAAAGGTGGAATGGAATTGATTTTTGCGAAGGAGTGACAAAAACAGTGTGATTAGTTAATAGAATGAAATCACTCGTCACATTGTTCTAACTATTCTCATTAAAATGTCCCAAATTCATTTTATCTACCATGTTTTTTTTCATTTCATCTCATCTTTCACCCTACATCACCTCCATCATCCTCCCACCACCATCACCGACCGTCGCCACCTCCACGCTGCCATCTAGGATTACAAACGAGCTAAGCTGCTCACGAGCTACTCGAGACCGGCTAGTTAAAAAGCTCGATCGAGCTGAGCTTAATTGTCATACCCCGATCCAGGGCCTAGGAGTGTGACCAACAGTTGGTACCTGTTTTTTAAATATATCAGAGTAGCGGGTTTATTTTAGCGGAAGTCTTAAATATTAAAATATTAATTTACGTTATCAAAATTACTCGGGAATTAAACACCCGAGTTTCAGTTTTACAAAACAGTTATATTAATAATACAAGGATTTATAATATTCAAAACGAGCCATCTCAAGCGATCTTCTATGACTCCAATCCTTGTATACTGTCTATTGTCATCTAATTACCTGCAAGGGTGGGAAAAACACGTCAGTTATATGCTGGAGAAACGTTGACTCGATAAAACATTTATAACAGTCGTTAAATACAAACATAGTTTTCTGTTTCACAAACTCAGCAGGAATGACTGTCCATTCCTGGGATTTGTACCACTACCCTACACACACAATTCAAAGGTTCCCCGAGTACATAGCCCCTGTTCGGAGATAACCTTCCCCTAGACTATGTAACGCTGTTGGAGAACCGGTTATGACTGACTTGGTTTTGTATGCCAATTATCAGTTATGTTTGGATCCAGACACATGTGTATTCGGTCCGAGTTGCTTTTTATTATCTATTTTGTATTATAACGATTTTAGAGATTATATCTCATGCAAACATTTATCAGACTCTTTGTAATAAACAACCAGTCTATCACAAGAGTAAAATCAGTTCAGACAGTAAAAGGTTAACGTGTTCACCTTATATTATCAGTTGGAAATATCAACCTCCTTGGCTTCAGTATGCTATTAACCTATATATCATAATAGGTATGCATAAGTACCTAGTTGGTATTATTCAGCAGATTTTAAGTCTGTTTCAGTTTCAGCAGACTCGAGGTCTGATCAGCAAACTTGATGTCTGATTCAGTTCAGCAGACTCTTAGGTCTGACCTAACCTTAGTATAGTTATAGTCGTTTTATGAAAATACTTTGAATTTACATATGACGTTTGGAATAGCACGCTTTGGCCTAATAAAGGATATCACGTTGGCAAACTTCTCCAGGTAAGCAAACGGGTCCCACGGTTGATTGGGATTTATACGAATTACTTTTCTTAGGCAAGAAGAGTCTACGAATGATATCCCCCTTCTAGTTACTACATGCCCGTCAAAATAATAGTTTTAATAACATTACTTCACGTAAAGTAATGTCTTTTCTTTATGACATATTACTTTTGAAAAACATTAACAGTTTAACGACTATAATCATAACTAGGTTCTAATAATTATATAACTGAATAACTAAGGCATAATCCTACCTTATCCGGCTAGACGAGAACAAAAGATGAGAAAGTCAGCAGCAGTTAGCTCATATTTTGTTTACGAGATCAGCAACTCGTTAAACAGCGTAACAACACCCCGTTTCTTCGCGAGATCAGCCTTCGAAACACCAGAACTTCCTAACACGCTTCCCGGTGTTAACTATGTGAAAGTTATGGTGAAAATGGGATGGAAATGGCTGAACCCGTAGCTGCCCTTTTATAGGCGAGTTTTGCAGGGCATCGCGTAGCGCGATGACCCTTTCACTTGAGCCGTCGCGTAGCGCGAGCCGCAATTCTCCAAGAATTGCCACGTGTTGACACGTGGTTGGCCACGTGTAACGATTTCTTTATCCTGTTCATCGCGTAGCGCGATGAGACCAGTGAGTTTCTTCGTCGCATAGCGCGACGCCTACCTTTTTCTTGATTTGTGTGATTGGATAATCGTGTAGCGCGATGATGCTTATCAGAAGATCATCGCGTAGCACGATGAGTCTTAAAACTCAAAATTTTCATTTTCAGTCCCTCAACTTTCAAAATTGGCATTTTTAGCCCAAAATTAGATGGGGTATTTTCACGGTGTTACATTAATCGAGCTCAAGCTCGAGCCTAAAATTAAGCTCGTTTAATAAACAAGCCAGAGCTTCACTTATCGAGCTCGAGCCTGTTCGCGAGCCTAAACGAGCATGTCATTTATATAATTTTTTAAAATATATATTTAATAATTATTAATATATATATATATATTATGCTATGAAAAAAGTAAATAAAAAATGACTGAATAATATATACTATTTGTTGGATTCCCCTGTTCAAAAATCTCAACCCAAACCTCCATTGATGAGAAATTAACATCTGCAAATCGTAAACCGTGACAAATTGATTATCTAAACCCTAATTGTCGATTATTTCAATTGTTTAACAGGCCAATTTCAGGTATTTCATAATCTGATTGTTATATTCTTTGCTCATTCATGCTTTTTAATTGGTTTACAGTCGTTTCAATGTTAAATAGATATGGTGTTGCTTCTTCTGAAAGTACTACAAGAAAAATTGACATTGTAATTCCATAATTAGGTGATTCTAAGTTAAGAAATAATTGCTATTGGATGAAGAAACCTAACTTGTATGATTAGAGTGCCCAATTGACTTCATCTGTTGATATTGGTTCAATTTCTGGCAATTCTAATAGTATTCTATTGCAATATGGTGATTTTGATCAACAAGGTAATATCTTATTATATGCTACATATATGTAATATATATTATGTTAAGTATTACATATATGTAATATAACGTATTCAATTAACATATTTTTGCTCATGCGTACTACATGTGTGCTTTTATGTCTTGTAACAAGATATTATTGTGATGTTGGTAAATGTTGCTATTATTTTTCTAATTGAATGTGCGGGACAGTTTAACATATGTTACGCGTATGTAATATATTTACGACTGCCTCACAAGTTACTAATTTTATTACATATAAGCGACAACTGAACATTATCATATTTTAGCATACTGCATATATATGGTATACACACACATTTGCATCAGCATCACAACATTACATTACCCGTTTTCCACATATATTACACATGCGCAATATAAAAGTTGCTTGTAAAAAAATTGTAACCAAACCATCGATTTCTTAATTGGTTCAGTTATTCTTATTACACTATTATTGGTTACTTTTGGAGCCTTTAATTATTTAACAGTTTTTGTTGTAACTTATTTAGCAAGTTTGTTTATGAATTAATGTTTTCAAGAACTAAATGACCAAAGGAGCATACACAGTTCAGTATAGAACATGCACCTTTCCTTACAATTTTTCTTACTGACAATATCTTGCAAAGACAAAGGTCTATACTGAACCAAAAGTAACTTAGAATAAGCATGCTTTTGACTAATATATTTTTTTTTCTTGATCTAAGCATAACATTATTGTGTTAATTGTACAATGCAGAAAGTGTCATTAATGTTAGATCTATAGTTGGAGTGCAAAAGGAAGGACAGATTCAAGTGTGGTATGGAAATGGTGATGCATGTGGTAACCATCTTTGTACTCTGGTGTAAATAACTTAACTAATTCCTATTTTTGTTTCATTATCCAATACTTTTTGCATGGAAGTTAGAACCTTATAACTTGGTTATTGCACAATATTCTCAATAACTACTACTACAAACATGGGATGTGTCCAATCAATGTAACTTGGGTTTAAAATAAAAGTCCTAAATCTAATTCAATGACAGGAGAGCAAATAGAACCCACACTACAGTTTGTATATATAATAACTGCAGTGCTTTCATAATGAACACGACATACCTATTCAACTGTTTAAATCATGATACGCGCTACAACATTCACCATTAATCCGCGTAAAATATTGCGTATATGCATTCATACAATAATAATACCACCACATTAAAGTACTGCAATATTCATATGCATATTGTATTGACCTAACAATTCCAAATCTTAAGCTTCTAACATCTTGTTTCTTTGACATCGTATTCCAAAGCATGTACTTTTTTTCACGCCTTTAGTTTTTGTAACTCCAGATTTTTTTCTAGCACCACATTTTATTTTGCTTGCTACCTTCTTTGCTTTATGCTCTTCATCGCCTAGTTAAAATTAAACCAACAAGTTAATTTCTATATGTAATACACTAGTACTACATGCATGTAAAAAAAAAGAAAGAAAGAAATACATTGCACCAAAAAAGATCGAACCTAAGTATTTGCTGTCCAGAAGCGTGTTTCATACCAATAAACCACTTTCAAATCTTTTACATTGCTCGAGTTTTATTATTTGTATATACAAGTTGATTAAAATTTGAAAATAACTGGCCTCAGGAACAGTGGGCCTTGTGCCATGGCCCACCTTGCATAGGGCTCGGGCCGACACTACGTATATGTAGTATAGCTGAATAAATAACGCATTAACGTTATCATCATAATTTTTAGATACACTACACATGTGCAACACTAATATTTTATATGTGGTTACATTAATATTACTAGGCTCAAACTGTCACACCCCGACCAAAGGCAGCGGAACATGCCGATGTATAACGATTGTCCACAAGCACATGACACTAATTAAAGTGACAGTATTTAATAAACTCATTTCATTTCACAACATCGAAAATGTCACATAACAATTATCCATAAAATAACCATAAACAAGATATCACAAAATATGGCAAATTGATATTGTTCATTTTTACTAATATCCTAAGATCTTTGATGTCGTTTTCTTCACAATCATAAATCAACCAAGATGCAAACCTGCAACATTTCATAAAATAAAGTTTGTCAACACAAAGGTCGGTGAGCAATTCATAAGTTTGATCATATTAGTATATAATAAAGATAGCCACAAAACTTGCATACGAAACGATAAATAAAAGTGGTAATTTGGATAAATAGATATCGCTAAACACATTAGCGACACCTAGCTATAAGGGGATGCCAAATAGTCTAGGATTTTATAGTTATCGTTAATTGCATTACGTTAACGACACCTTGCTATAAGGGGATGCCAAATAGTCTAGGATTTTATAGTTCCACCAACCAAAAGCGATAAACACATAGGCATATAAGCATAGAACACCAAATTGAGCAATTATTTAAGTAAAGTATACAACTACGTTTGTAGTTTAAGATTCAAATATAAAGCATTTTGTTGAATAAGTATGAAATGTCACCCCAAAATAAAAGATGGAAAATGGGGTATGAAGTACTCACCTTTAAGTAGTAAACTTGAAAGATGATAATTTGGAGATTTGTCGGAACGACGAGTTTAACGCACAATGCCTAAAAAGAAAAGAAGTCTTGAATTTAGAAAAGTTGTCTTGAAGGTCTTTAAACAAAATAAATGTTGAGAAATATAAATAATTAAAGTTCAAGGTTTAAAATGTAACTATTTAAGAATTTATAATAATAACCCTTTAAAAATGTAAGTTTGCTCGAAACCGGGTTAAAGTATCTAACCTTAATATTTACTCAACCTATGTTAAGTAATAAGGTGGGTAAAATGCAAGAATGCAAATCCCTTTGGAATAAAGATACTAAAACAAGTTTTTTTTATCGAGTGTTCGGGTTGTCGGTTCGGATCTTGATAATTGGTCAAACCCAGAGTCAACTTTCCAAAATATTGAATGTTATGAGATAACTCAATAAAATTTAATAAGACTTAACCAAGTATGTAGTTCCATTGTTTTAGAACTAACAACGCACGTTAAGCGAGTGTTCGGTTTTGTCGGTCCAAACTTTGTTATGAGATCAAGTTGGATCCAACATTTTCAAGTACTTAAGAAAATATTTAAAAATCAATTTGTAACTATTTTTAAAGAAATATACAAGTCTTGATGGCTAAAAAAAACACACTTGTGTGTCTTAAGCGAGCAAGAATCAGTTTGGTTCGGTTTCCATCTCACAACAAGTTCATAGATGGTTTCCACATGTCCAAACACTAAAGAACTTGTATAATAATGTACAAATAAAAAAATACCAAAAGTTAACAATAAAGTCTTTAAACAAAAGTTCGGTTTTCGGTTCAGATCGTGTTTCGGGTTAAGACCGAGGTAAGATTCTACAAACCCATAACCATAGAATTTGTAAAAATGATTTTAGAAACTTAGATCTAACACTAAGTATGTTTAAACAAACAAAACTAGTAACAAAGTTCGGTTTACGGTTTAGAGCTATTTGCGGTTAAACCGAAGCATAGACTTTTAAAAACCCATAACCATGGAACTTGTAAACATGACCAACAAACTAAAATAAGCAAGATTAATATGTATGAACAAGTTATATAGATGTATATATATCAAGGACACGAAGTCTTCCATGAAGCCTTGCCTTATGGGGTCCGAAACCTCACCGACCGGAATCGGAGAAGTAACTACCAAAGGTAAACAAGGGGTGTATATTATATATATGTTGCACAACCATAAACAAGTATTAATAAGGCTACATAAACTAATTAAGATGAAAGACCAAACTCCTTCAAGAACACTTAAGAAGATAACCTTGAATCTTTGATGTTTGAGAGAGTTTTTTTTTTTTTGGAGTTGTAGCAAGGGAAAATGAAGAGGAAATGTGGTGTATATATAGGGTAATGTTGGTGGTCAAATATGGGTGTGAGACACAAGAGTTTTCATGCAAAATGGATCAAGACAAAAACACAAAACAACAAAAAAATAAATAAATAAATAAATAAAAATACAAATAAAAATAGGATGTTTTCAAGACCCAACAAGTGTGAAACAATATTGTAACATAAATCCATCATTTTGATTATAACATAAGCTTCGGTTTACAAATCGGGCCGGTTTACATAATAAACAAATACAAAAACGAATACAAACAAGACCCGAAATTGACGAATGTCACACAAACGTATTACATATACGCATTATAAATAAACATATGCAATTATATTAACATTACTACTTTCAACACTACATATACGTGGTATAACTAAAATATGTAGTAAATTGTCATTTATATACAATAAAAATGAAATGCATCAAAACTTTTCTGCATATACATGTAGCACATCAAAACCGCATATATATAATCGTGATAATATATACATGTAATGTGGTCATAACTTATATAAAGCATACCATTTAGGGTTGTGTCATGTTCGTCCTCATCTTCCAGTCGAACTCGCATTCCTCGTCTGTTCATGTTATCTCTTTCACTTTATGTGGCCATTTTTGACCTCTTTCTATTCTTTGTGACCTGACATACATGTAATGTTATTTATACGAATGCATCTAATCACAATAATATATGCATAATTTTCAATAACTTCTCTAAACTAGACCATCAAAACTGTTATATCCATTAGCATATCCTAAATCGACCTCATTTTCATTGTCCAATAATTTACCCTGTTTCATTTTTTGTTTCCTTTTTGGCCCATTGTTTTCGTGTCTATACCATATATGTAATTTCGTTAAAATAAACATATAATTATGCTTGTATACATATGCAATAAAAATACTGCATATGTGCATTATTAAAATGGGTTACTTTAAACCTACGCAAGTACACTTAACTAGTTCAAAGAAAACAATAACAAGACAATAAGTTAAAATTAAGCGATATATTAGTTTAATTGACAATAATTCTATACTATAAACACAAAATACGCAATTCAAACACTTAAAACTATAGACACGCGCAAAACAAAATGAATATTATATAACTAACAGAAAGAGAAACACAATCTCCCCAGTTCACTTTCTATTTCCTTTTTCATTTTCTTAACATTATCATCACAATTTTCAGATACACTACACATAAGCAATATAAATACCACATATAAGCAGTATAACTAAAAATATACATATTATGCAATGTAACTAAAAATATGTAGTAAAATATACATAGATACATCGTCACTATTTGGTTCAAACATATTACACATATGTAATACAACTAAACATATACACTTATATTAACATTACTACTTTCAACGCTACATATACGTAACATAACATAAATATGCTTTAAAATACATATTTTATGTATTGCATAAATCTAACGCATCAGTATTACGTATATGTAATGCATCGACATTGTTATTACCAAAACGTGTTCAGTTAGACATTTCATCAAACAGTTGGAGGGCATACCGAATCAAATGATAATTATGCCTATAATGATATGTTTCACACCAAAATTGAACATCCATATTTGTAATATAACTAAAACAAGTTCATTTACACATATGTATTATAACTAAAAGCGTACAAATACATTAATATTGTTCAGCACTACATATGTGTAGTATAACTAAAAATATGTGTAGTGAAATACATCATTTATGTATTACATATATGTAATATTCAACTGATAACCATAATAGATGAGCTGATATCAACATACGCATTGTTCTTGACTTTCTTATGTAATTACTACGCTATATTGTTCTTCATTTAAAGGAAAAAAAAATTGGGACTATCGGTGTGATTCCCTTGTAATGCGCCTAATAGAATCATAGAATGTGTGAAATTAACTATTACAATGACTTACCTGATGGATTTCTTAGTCTATGTGCTTGATTTGGCAATCGATTTGCTTGATTGTGTAGCCAAATCGATGATCTGTAAATGAAACACTAGATTGAAAGAAAGAGGCGAACGAAGAGGGTTAGGGAACAATAATTGAGAGGAAACAAGGGATATAATATGAGACGATTTTACCCTTCTTCATTAAAAACTTCCTTTCTTTCTCTTTTTTCCATTTCTTTTATTTTCATCCATTGATCAAGTAAAATCAATGGTTCTAATACAGTTCTCTAGTTCTCTCTATAAGATGAGTTTTCTCTTGATCCCACCTCTATATATGGGAGATTTCAAATAAGAATCATTTTAAGTTTTAAGAACTCGAAAGAACTCAACGTAACAACTTTTTTATTAAATTTTTTTTACACATACATAATATATGTAGGTTACATATACTTCAAAAAAATACAGAATTTTTTACGCACCAAGTCGACTTTTTACATATGTGTAACGGACGTAAAAATTAGGAATCACTTACATCTTTATTCTCTCTCATACTTTAATTTTTTAATCAGATTTATTTTCAACCATATAATCTAATCTATGTAATTAAATGTGTGGTTAAGAATAGAGTTCTTAAGTTCTTAAAACTCAACAAAGTTCTCAAAATATCCCTCCCATATATACATATACATATACATATATATATATATGGTGGACTTATAATAAGAAGTGAAGTGTGTCTAAAAAGTGTAAGAAGTAATCTGGTGCGTTAGATTTAGTGATCTGATGGTCTAGATGAAAAGTGTGTTTTTTAAGCGGTGTGTTTATTTTAAAACTAGTTTTATAACACTCTAAGGGCATAATTGTCTAGTGGTAATCTGGTGCGTTAGATTTAGTGATCTGATGGTCTAGATGAAAAGTGTGTTTTTTAAGCGGTGTGTTTATTTTAAAACTAGTTTTATAACACTCTAAGGGCATAATTGTCTAGTGTGTTGTATAATATATGGAAACAAAATTAAATTACAACACCAAAAATACATCGTAATCTATATTACGGTGTGTTTTAAAACAAAACACCAAATATTAATCCATATTTAGAATACAACATCAAGAACACCAAGAACACTAAGAACACCAAGAACAAAAACACACTTAACAAAAACACACCAATAATTAAAACATAATTAATATTAATTCTAACTACAAAAATATATATCAAAGCATAGCATATTAAGCCGACGACGTTTCATTCACCTCTGCCGTCACCACCGCCGCCTCTGCCGTACACCCCCCACTCCACCGTAACCACCATTCACCTCCCCTGTCACCACCACCGCCTCCGCCGATGTACACCCCCACTCCACCGTCACCACCATCCGCCTCTGCCGTCGGTAAAATCCGGCATCCTCCGCCATCACCACGGCGTGACGTAATCAAATCACTGTCCTCCGACAAATCAGATCTAGATGGAATCCGTCACATGTTCTCGCCGGAAAACTAGAATCATCCCTTTGTTTTCCGCCTCTCCCCGCCGACATCGCCATAGTCATACAACCAGACTTCAAAGCAATCCACCGGTAACGTTGGAGACTATGAAAGAGATCTTGATTTCCGAAACGCCTGTTCGTTTCGATTAAGTTCGACATGCGGCAGACTTCGGCGGATGGCGGAAAACTGTCACGGAGGCTACCGGCGCGAGAGTATGGAAAGAGAGAGAAGGAAGAGGATGAGGATGAAGAGGTGGATGTGGTGTCGGACGGGAGACATGGACACGGATGAGTGGTGGCGTGTTCCGGACAGAGTGTGATGAGGCGGTCACGGAGACACGTGGGACAGATGCCGGTTCGTCGGCGTTTGGAGGGGTGGTTTGGACATTTACAGACTTGTTCTTCGTCGACGTAAAACGCCATGACTGATTCTGTTGTAATGGATTTTGGTTTTCTCTCTCTAGGAGTTAGTGAGTTTGTTAGAGGGTGGGGTGTTTAAAAGAGAAGATGTGTGGATCTAACCATGGTTAGGTTAAGATTAATAAACAAACTATGGTTGAGATAGCATGGGCTTAATTTGGCACACTGGTCGTTGGACCAAAGCTAGAGACAAGGCTATATATGATTTTAACGAGTCACAATGCTGTGGAGATTAGGTTCTCTCTCTAATAATAATAACTTCAAAATTAATTTTCAAAAATAATTAAATATTTATGGATCATCCTACCCTTCTTTGTAACATTTTATCCAATGGTTCATATTACTTCTTACACTTTTTAGGAAAAATACACTTCTTATTCTAACATTTCTCTCTCTCTCTCTCTCTCTATATATATATATATATATATATATATTATATATGGGATGGATCATTCGAGAAGTCAAGTTACAACGAGAAGTACGAGAAATCAATATGGACCATTGATTATGTGTAATCAATGGATTAGAAAAGTTATGACAAACTTGTAATTATTAAGATATTAATCTACCAATATTTTAATGAAGAATGGTAGTTTAGTACTTGCTTTATAGACTTTTCAAAGTGAAACTTAAGCAATTAATAACATTTATTTATTATCATTACTAACTAATTGAAAGTTACATATGAATTTTTTAATTGATGTTATTAATCAAACTAATGTTAAACAAATATAACTTTAATCAAATACTATAATATCTTCAATCATATTTCTTCAAATGCATTAACTATTATATAATGCCTATTCAAATTTAATTATGTATTGCATACACATGCATATTCATGTATAATGTACGTGGAATCACGAATGCGTTTGTGAAAATTTTAAATTGTAGGCTATTAACATGATTTGTAATATGTAAAAAAATTATTTTGTCCCGTGTAGTTTATATATGTATTATTTAGATGGTATCACGAATGTGTATGTGAAAATTTTACAAGTACAAGTTATTATATATAGTTTAATGCATTAAAAAAAGTTTATTTTGTATTGTGTAGGTTCATTTATGTATTGTGTAGGTTCGTATATGTACTATGCATATGGTATTTCGAATTGTGTATGTGTATTTTTTATGTGTGTAGGTTCATTTATGTACTATGTAGGTTCATATATGTATTATGTATCTAGTATTTCGAATTGTGTATGTGTAATTTTTATTGTGCGTAGATTCATTTATGTACTATGTAGGTTCATTATTGTGTAGACTCATATATGTACTCTGTAGGTGGTATTTCGAATGGTGTATGTGTAATTTTTATCGTCTGTAGGTTCATTCATGTACCGTGTAGGTTCATATATGTACTATGTAGATGATATTTCGAATTTTGTATGTGTAATTTTGTTAATGTGTATGCTCATTTATGTAGTGTGTAAATATATCGGTGCTATTGAATTTAAAAACCACTATCTGGATAAAGGTATTAATATCAAATTACGAGAATAAAAAATATAATATTGATAAACAACAATATTGAATATGATAAAATAAAAAAATAAGAATTACTTGTAACCTTTCCATACATTATGATCTACCAAACATGAAAAAATGTTTATTTTACTATAAGACCCTTGTCATTAAATAAATAATAAAATAAAAGAAAAAATGTGATTGGTTGGATTTATTTCTCGCACTTCTCACAATAAAACACTTCTAAAATGAACCAAATCCTATATATATATATATAATTTTAATTGAGAATCTTGTTTAGTTTTAATAACTTAAAAACCTTATTAACCAATGAGGTTTTGACACCTCATTAATCCCAACTTTTGTCATATCTGCAGATAATGGTCTTTTGCTAATAACTATTCCCTCCTCTCCTTTTAAATTAAAAAAAAAAGAAAATAATATTTATCTATGAATACCTTTTGTATTAACTAACTTAATTAAAAGTTATAAGAAGGTAAAATAAGGAATCCTAAACACCCCCTTAATATGACACAAACGATGAAAAATAATTTAAAGTTTTATTACAAATTTCAAAATCATTCTTTATTTGTTAATTTTAAGAATAATTCGACAAAGTTTCATGGTCTGTTAATTAAAGTTATACATTTCTTTAGTTATATTAATGTGAAGAATGAAAAATGAAAAGGTTGGCGTGCCACATTGACTGATCTGGTCAAACTTTGCGGTCATACGTTGAACAAACAAATTTATATTTATGGGATTTCTTAATAATTTATAAAACAAATCTATTCTACTTACAAATTTACAATACTGTAATAAAGTTTCCATGCTTCATAACATTAAAAAAAGGGAAAATTCTCGAAATAGTTTCTTTTAGAGAGAGAGTTTTTAAAATAGCCTTTTTTTTCTCAAAAATAAAGAGGGAGCATGCCAAATTTCGAAAGAAAGTCAGGTAGGAGACGAGATTTGGGATAATAATGAAGGTAAAGTCCAAATGTTTTTAATCTTGAAGCAAAAGTTCAGATTTTTCCAATTTTTTTTTTCAAAAAACCGTCTTAAGAGACTGTTTTTTATGTTTTCCACCTTTTCCGTCCATATTTTCAATTTCTTGGAAAAATACATTTTTACAATTATACCCCTGAACCACCACCACCTTGAACCACCACCATCACCGACGTCGTCGGCCCCACCCCATCACCACCACCGTCACTACCACCATAGCCGCCTCCACCATCCCACCTATCGAGCTCAAGATTCGGCAGTTCCCTCCTCAAAATCTCATAATCTTTTACAGATTCATCCCACCTATCGAGCTGCAATGGCAAACGGGCCAGGTCGGATCAGCCCACAAAAGAAAAAATATTTTTACAAATATTATATCATAAACTGATAAAAATATAATGTTTGATACCTTGCTAAATGTGGAAGCACGTCTAAGAAGTGCTTTTGTGTAGTTTCGGTGGATAACGAGTGCTTGCTTGCAATTGGTTTAAGCAGCCCGATTGCAAAAGAGAACCGGGTTCAACGGGTCGAGCAGAAGCCCTTCACCATAAGCTGAACACGCTTCTGTGAGTCTTTCTGACTTGAAAAGATCATTGCCACAAGCTCGGGCCTGAGACACTGAACTGACGTTTTGAAGCAGATACGCAATGCCATGTCGATCTGAGAACACCACCTTGACTGGCGGCTATGGTGGTAGTGAGGGTGGTGGTGATGTGGTGGGGCCGACGGCGTCGGTGGTGGTAGTGGTTCAAGGTGGTGGTGGTTCAGGGGTATAATTATAAAAAATATATTTTTCCAAGAATTTGAAAATATGGACGGGAAAGGTAGGAAATATAAAAAAGTAGTCTCTCAAGACGGTTTTTTGAAAAAATCTGAACTTTTGCTCCAAGATTACAAAAAATTTGGACTTTACCTTCATTATTTCCCCAAATCTCGTCTTCTACCTGACTTTCTTTCGAAATTTGGCCTGCTTCCTCTTTATTTTTATCTTTTCCCAATGCGTCTTGACGGTCCAAATTCTAAATTCTTTTTGAAGATAAAAAAGGCTATTTTAGGAACTATCTCTCTAAAAGGGGCTATTTTAAGAATTTTCCCTTAATAAAATGGAAGAACAAATGTCGGAATTTGATACATCACATTACATTAATCAGTGACCAAAAAGTTCAAACCAATATAGCTTTTGACAAATTACTATTAGGCTTTAAACTTTTGAGATTATAAATTACAAATGCAGCATTACTTTTATCTAAAACTATAAAATTGTTAGATTCCATGGTTAATTTAAAAATGGGCCGATTCCGTAATTAATTTAAAAATGGGCCGATTCCATATAAACCAAAAATTGCATAGCATCATATATTCATATAGATATGTACCATTCAAAAAACTCAATACTCATATCAAACTACAGCGTGTCCACTGCAACATTCTCTTTCTATTTACACTCAAAACTCCCATATCCATATGCAAGAATTAAGGATATAGATGCCATACATTGGAAAATGGTTTGATATGATGACTTATACTTGTCTTGAGGAGACATATGAAACTATCAATAAAAGACAGATGCACTTGCAATGATAAAACATATGCAACCCTATCGAAAACGCATCATATCTTTTGCGCAAAAAAAACATAAAAAATTATTGATGATGGGGCAAATGAACTCAACAACAAACTACATGGAAAAAAATAATAGTAAAATAAAATAAAATAAACAATGATTAGTTATATTGATGCAATAAATAATTCAATTACTTTGGATTAAAACATACCCAACAAACATGTTGAAGCTTGCCAAATATTCAACAGTGACATTTCCGGACTTTACAATTGGTATCCATGCCACGCATGTTACTTTATATGCATCGATTCGGGTTGTGTTTTGTCTCTGGCAAGTCAAATGGGTAAAAGAAAAAAAAAGCTATTTTAAAAGCGGTTTTCATATATAAACCTTCTGCATCATTTATAGAAAATCCAGACTATTATTAAAGTAAGATTATTTTTCTTAACATAAAGTCATAAACCACTTTTTATCCTACATATTTGACATTCATTGAGTTGATACTCTACCTACAAACAGCATAAAACAGGCTCACAACCATCCCTATTGTTTTATCATTTATATGATCCAATGATAATTACTTAATATTACAGTTGTACCATATGATCTTGCTTTAACTGACACAAAACAGTATGGTGCTAACAAAAACTCAAAGCTTAAGAAATCTTGAAGCATGCTTTGTTGGATTTGGTAAGCTTTAAGACATTTCCTTTTTGTTATACTTAAAAGACAGAAGCTAAGTTTCTCAATTAGCTAAGAACTCTTTTTTTGCTTTACTTTCTATATGTGAAGTTAAAACATGATTATTATAATCCTTGTTTATCAACAACTATTCTCAGGATTCTAGCGTTTTTTTGTGTAATAATGTGGAAGCTTAACTATTAAGATAACTTTATTGTCTTGAAGCAAACAAGGGTCAATAGAGGTGCACAAACCTTTCATCTGATTCAGTAAAGATATCAAATCAACGAAAATGACATTATTGTTATTTCAATGGTTGTTAACAATTAACATTATCTAGGCCCCGCCAATGGGGCATAGAACCAAAACCTCGGAGCACATAACATTTTTTGTAAAGCCTAACGAAGAAACATCATGCAGCCACGATAAATACAATTGCTGATGTGGTTGTGATCTCCACCACACACTGGAATAAGAAGCCGAATAATAATCAGAAAGCATCCAGTAATTTTCAATATTAATCATATAGTTTTTACTTACACATATCAAAACCAAAAAATTATAAAAAAGGTGAGAATGAACTTGGTTTCGAGCCTATTGCAAGACTGAACCCGTGAATGAAAGAACAGTTGTACAAGAACGAACACCGTTTTTTAGATAGATCTGAAGTTTTAGGTGAGGGGGCGGAGTTAGGTCGAAAGTTAACGATCATCGGAACGCGAGATATTGGAAGGAAAGATGGCGATTTCAGATATGAGAAGCATTAGGTTTCTAAAGAGATTTCAGATATGTAGTTATATGGTGGAAACTTGAAATTTGAAATGGGAAGAAGCAAGTTGCTGGAATAGAATAGTGAGGAGGAAGATTTGTGCAAAAGGGGAGACATGGACACCCTCTTTGGTTGACACAATATCAAACTAAACCAGCTATTGACAAGTGTCATAGGCTTCTATAAAAATGACAAGTGTTCAAATTTATTCTCTTTTTATTATTTAGTAAGATAAAGATAAGATTTTTTTGTATATAATGATTGAATAATTAATGTAATTTGGGTAATTTGTGTGATTGGTTTAGATGTAATTTGGATAATTTATGTCATTGTGTGTTTATTAATTTGGTAATTTATATACTTAAGGTAATTTATGTAATTTTTGTAATTTAGGTAACTTATGTGTTTGTGTAAATAATTCCTTACACGTGTGTAGATAGTGAAAGGAAAAAAAATGAATCGTCTAAAATCTTTCAAAATGGTTATAAAAAGAAAGAGAATGGTTAGTCATTTTCGTTTGTTTATGCATTTCTATTTAGTGATAGATTCAAAAATAAAGAAAACGGTTAGTCATTTTAGTTTATGTATTTCTATTTAGTCATTTTTGTTTGATTTTTTATTTAGCCATTTTCGTTTGCTTACATATTGTTAGATTTAGATTTCTAAAATTTGCTGTTGTGTTTATAGTTGGAATTTTTTTGTTTAAAGTTGATTAATGTATAATAATTTATACATCTTTTCGGCACTAAAACGTCTCCAAATAAGTGTAATATCGACAATTACATTAGAATAAATAATCACTAATATTTATAATTTCTATCTATATGTAAATATAGCCCTAGAAAATAAAACGAGCTGATATACGAAGAAAAAACAGTGAAAACAGACTCAACACACCCCATGGTGAATCAAGCCATGGCCATGTCTAAAGCATACGAAGTAAAGATCAAATTCAAGAAGACAAAATATGGCAATGTTAACCTCAACAAATGTTAACAAGAACAAGAGGAAAAGACAAAACAGAAGGTTCTGAAGCTCTTAACATGGTCGTGCTTTACAAAAAACACCCCATGTTGAAAGTAGAAGAGAAAACGTCAAATTTGGACTTGACTGACGTCACCACGGTCGTGCCCAACTCACCACGCCCGTGTTCACTTCCCTGCTGTACCATCTGACAACGAGCATTTAAGACAATAAGACAAAAAAAGTCAACACAGTCGTGCCCAAGTCAACACCACCGTATTTAGCAAAACACGTCCGTGTCCACTTCCTGCGGTACAATATGACAACGAGCATTGATTACAACATGACAAAAAAGTCGCCATGGACATGTTTTGCTAAACACAACTGTGTCTTGATGACCTGATCAGCCTATAAATTGAATGCTCATCTTCCACATTCAATAAATCATTAACCACATTTACTTCACTTCAACCACCTCTTTTCACCACCAGTAATAAGGAAATTATTCCATCCGTCTAACCTTTGAAGATTAAGGAGATGAGCTCTTGGAAAAAGTCATTAGCATTAAGGATAAGTCATTCAAATTGGTTAGATTGTTTCTGTTTGATCACGTTTGTATCTATTACTATGATGTATAACATTATGCTTACTCTTGGCTAAACTCTAACATTCATCAATTTTCAAACCCGAAACCCGACCCATTTTTGAAAGTCTCATATAATTTGGATCCGTATTTATTATTATTTTTATTATTATTATCTACATACTCATACGATCATTGACTAAGTTTTCATCATTAATTTATTTACTTCTCATGTATTTATATTAGTTATTTTCATAGGAATTTTAAATCTTATATGTTTGTAAATTCACTAATAGTTTTACGCTCAGATTAATGAAAGAACATTCATGTCATGTCAATTTGTAAACTAAGATAGACAATATATAGTTTTATCAAAGGAATACTACTACTAATATATAAGTTGACATATTCACTTTTATTTTTTTATTTAAACTTATTAGTTTTAAGAATGTTTCATCTTCATGTACCTAGACCATATTTAAGTATTCTAATATCTTCATATTTTATCTGTTGAGTCAAAACCATTTAATTCTACACTATTATTGCTTAAGACTAGCCTTTTGACTAGTTCTTGAAGTTAATATTTTTTGCCTTGTTGTTAACGAATTCATGGCTATATAAACATATCTCTATCTATTATTTCCCTTGCCCAACTCATTTCTCACTCAAAGTCTATATTGCTCTCTAGCTTGTTGCATTAGTGTTAAAGTCCAAGTTTGACCAAGAAAATCAAACCGTTAAAGTTCTTCTTTTTCTTTGTTATTCCATCCTCGGGTAATTTATTATTTAATGAACAACACATCATGTTGTCATCATCATGTTGTCACCTTATGTCGACAGTCATGGTTGTGTTTCACTAGCGCTTGTCGGCTCGTTTGATGTTCGGTTATGAAAGTTTTATTTAAAAAAAAAGAACTAATCTTTGCAAAACTAATAAAACCAAACTAAACCTTTCAAACATGTCACTTCATCTTATCATTTCAAATATGTTAGACATAAACCCGTGTAAGACCCCGAATCCCGGGAATCCTACAGTTGGTAATCATCTCAAAAACTTATAAAAATTTAAAACCAAGAAAAATTTCGTTTCATTTAAAACCGATTCAGAGTAAATAACAGCAGGATAATAAGTGTCAAGATTCCCAAAAACTTAACAAAATTTTTAAACTCAAGGAAATCCATTTCATTTTAAAAACTAGTTCGGAGTATTAAATCAGCAGAAATTCATAAGTACTAAAACAAGTTCCCAAAAACCGGGGAATATGCCCAAAACCAAATTTAAATATGCTTAGTAATAATTGAAAAGACATGGATTTGCATTATTAAATTTCCCGACTAGATATGCCTTCAACCGTCCAAGTAGCCTCGAGCACGTCCAAGCAGTAAGCATACTCCTCTTAACCTGAAACTCACACTAACATACACACAAAGTCAGCTTGAGCTGAGTGAGTTCAAGTTTTAATAATTGACATTTATATAAATCATTCTAAGAGTTTGAATATAATGCGGGATATGAGCAGTTAGGCCATAATAAACGATAAGTAGTCATACTTATATGTCTATATAATTATATCCCTATGCATAACATCCAAGTAATAACATCAGGGTCGAGCACATGTACAACCCAAACACGTAACATTCCATCCGATGGTGATCATGCCACACGAGCCTCCCCCCTTACGGGCTTTCCAAGGCCCGCCACAGGATTTTAGAACATGAGTAGTATAGTTTGGCCCGGCCAAGATCATAATCAACCGTATGCAAACACAAAGTAGGCATACGCAAACGTCATTAGTCAATATGACTAATTAACATCGCCAATCATAGGCCATAAAGTAACACATGTATAAACATACGTATATATTATTCCAAGACATACCATACTGCAAGTAAGCCTATGGGCTAAAAGGTAACACATGTATAAACATATGTATCTATTATTCCAAGATATACCATACTACAAGTAATCCTATGGGCCATAAGGTAACACATGTATAAACATACGTATCTATTATTCCAAGATATACCATGTATCTATTATTTCAAGACATACCATGTATCTATTATTCCAAGGCATACCATACTGCAAGTAAGCCTATGGGCCTTAAGGTAACACGTGTATATACTTACCTAAATATCATCACAAAATATACCATAGTACAAGTGAGTCTATGCAAAATCATTTAAGCGGTTTATTAATTAAAAACGTGTGTATGCTAGCCCAAAACTTAAAAAGAGTGAAAAGGGGCATCATGAACTCACCTTACACGAGGCACAAGGTCACCACGAGCTAGAGAACCCCTAAGTATTTCCACAACTCACACGCCTATCGGATTATACACATTAATTACTAACGATACCGAATGGACTCGTTTACCCTACGAGTTGTCCTAACATGGTTTGAGTTACCTAAGCCTCATCCTTACCAATTTCAATTACAACAGCCCCCGAGGCCTTATATTTACCGAAACCACCCTTTTAAAATCCCAGAAATAAAGAATTCCCAAATTACCCCCGGAAGTGCTAGGTGAGACGGAAATACGCGTTTATGAGTTGTTTAAGCACTTAACATCCAACTCAGCCCCGTGTGGACCAATTTTTTTAAAACACAGCCTACTGGCCCACACGACACTACACGAGTTGGATGGGTCGACAAACTCGTAAGCACAACGCACTAACTATCAAATAAACACGAATTCGCGTTGTATCGACCCGTTTGAGTAACCGACAACCAATTCAGCCCCAATACTTAAAGAAATAATTTTCCAACAGCCCGTATATCGAACCGAAGCTACCCGAACTGAATTGGTTGTTAATTACTTCAAACCTCGCGTTAAACACAACAATTCACTATTTGAGACAACCGAATACTAGCTTTCAATCTACCACTAGTTGACCATTCAAACGAACACCAAAGCACGCGATTTTAATGTATGTTATATTGGACATACCTAAGAAGTTTATGGAGCAAGAACCTCAATCAAAACAGCGCCGAAAGTGCTCAAAAGGACAGCCACCCGGTAAGCCTAAAACGAACTTATCGATCAATACGAATATAAAATGCAGATTTTAGCATGCGAAGATGCATTTTATTACATAGGAAAACCAAAGAAATAAATTATCAAATTTTTTACCAGAGTTTAATAAATGTCTTAGGCTTTCAAAAATATTTTTGTTATATTTTTCTAATTCACACAAAAATCATAAAAATTCCTCCAACATAGAAAGGTACATGCAGCTATTTCAGTGCGCAAACAAAATGGTTTTATTTTTATAAAAATCATTACCAAACAAATTAAACGATTCCAATTGGGTTTGATTCCTAACTCAAAATATTAAGTTCCAGAAGTGGAACCAACCAATTTGGACTTGTCAAAAAAGTGTTATGATGTCGGGAAGACAGACCAGAATCCGTCATCCCGCATCAGCTTTGACACTCGATCTCATAAAATCAAAAAAGCATTCAAATCTCGTCCAAAAATTACATATTATACCTTTCTGGAAACTAGACTCAAGGTAGAACATCAGAGAATAAGAATCAATCAAAAAAAATAAATTTTCATTGAGATACAGACCGAGCAATAAACGATTACGAATCTGTCAGCAACTGTTTTAATCAAAATTCAAACCCTAACCTGCTCAACAAAGTGTTTAATGGTGAAAAAGACTTGTATTAGGGTAAGACCGACCTTAAATTAGACTCGGGATGGCTAGAACTTGGCTGGAGCTGCACGAAAATCGATGAGGGAGGCTGGTGAGAGGCGACGATCAGAACTAGGTGGAAGGAGAAGGAGTTTTAGGGTCTGTTTATATAAAATGTTACAACTAGGCCCCCAGACTTGTAAAATGCAATAACTTGGATGTAAGGTTAGATAATTTGACTTACGAGAATGACAAGGAGGCCCCAAAGAATGCCGGATCAATCCCGATAAATATACAAATTCTACTAGGTTTAAGTCTTTTAACTGAAATTTACGGGGGTTACAAGTCCTTGAATCCCGTTGCAATAGGAACGGACACGGATAAAGACGAAACCTAATCATATAATTGCACAACAGGACGGTAGGGACAAAACCTTTACTAGCGCCCAAGTCAAACAGAAACGAAGCTTAAAGCTCAACAAGTAAAAAGGAACCTAGAGTGATAGCATGCTACGCCTCAGCTAAACAATTACACGACATGCTTCGAGAGGATGAGAAATAAACGAGAGAATTTAACGAATAAGAGGAACTTCAATGCTAACGACACGAGAGTTATCCATATCCTATCCCTACAAAGACGGAACCCTAACACAATCAAGCAAAAGTAGCATTTAGAACATGGAAGGTAAGGGTAAACTGCTAATAACGTTGATCAAGTGTTATTAATTGTTTACTTTACCCGCCCATCCTAAGCACCCCTGCCTCTAACCATATTAGCATTCCATCTAACACTTAAGCAATTATTCATGAAATGAAACCTGAAAACTTGTAAGAATGTCCGAATAATTAAAATTTACCTCTTGGCATGCAGCTACTCGCGGTTAGCATTTCTAGTCCCTTCTCTTACAGTTCGAGTCCAAGAATTCGGGAATGCTCGGATCCCTCGAACCATGTCTCTGATACCAACTTGTAAGATCCCGAATCCCGGGAATCCTACAGTTGGTAATCATCTCAAAAACTTATAAAAATTTAAAACCAAGAAAAATTTCGTTTCATTTAAAACCGATTCAGAGTAAATAACAGCGGAATAATAAGTGTCAAGATTCCCAAAAACTTAACAAAATTTTTAAACTCAAGGCAATCCATTTCCTTTTAAAAACTAGTTCGGAGTATAAAATCAGCGGAAATTCATAAGTATTAAAACAAGTTCCCAAAAACCGGGAAATATGCCCAAAACCAAATTTAAATATGCTTAGTAATAATTGAAAAGACACGGATTTGCATTATTAAATTTCCCGACTAGATATGCCTTCAACCGTCCAAGTAGCCTCGAGCAAGTCCAAGCAGTAAGCATACTCCTCTTAACCTGAAACTCACACTAACATACACACAAAGTCAGCTTGAGCTGAGTGTGTTCAAGTTTTAATAATTGACATTTATATAAATCATTCCAAGAGTTTGAATATACTACGGGATATAAGCAGTTAGGCTATAATAAACGATAAGTAGTCATACTTATATATCTATATAATTATATCCCTATTCATAACATCCAAGTAATAACATCGGGGTCGAGCGCACGTACAACCCAAACACGTAACATTCCATCCGATGGTGATCATGCCACACGAGCCACCCCCTTACGGGCTTTCCAAGGCCCGCCACAGGATTTTAGAACTTGAGTTGTATAGTTTGGCCCGGCCAAGATCACCATCCACCGTATGCAAACACAAAGAAGACATACGCAAACATCTTTAGTCAAGATGACTAATTAACATCGCCAATCAAAGGTCATAAAGTAACACATGTATAAACATACGTATATATTATTCCAAGACATACCATACTGCAAGTAAGCCTATGGGCCATAAGGTAACACATATATAAACATACGTATCTATTATTCCAAGGTATACCATACTACAAGTAATCCTATAGGCCATAAGGTAACACATGTATAAACATACGTATCTATTATTCCAATATATACCATGTATCTATTATTCCAAGACATACCATGTATCTATTATTCCAAGACATACCATACTACAAGTAAGCCTATGGGCCATAAGGTAATACATGTATATACTTACCTAAATATCATCACAAAATATACCGTAGTACAAGTGAGTCTATGCAAAATCATTTAAGCGGTTTTTCAAGTAAAAACGTGTGTATGCTAGCCCAAAACTTAAAAGAAGTGAAAAGGGGCATCATGAACCCACCTGACACGAGGCACAAAGTCACCACGAGCTAGAGAACCCCTAAGTATTTCCACAACTCACACGCCTGTCGGTTATACACATTAATTACTAACGATACCGAATGGACTCGTTTACCCTACGAGGTGTTATAACATGGTTTGAGTTACCTACACCTCATCCTTACCAATTTCATTACAACAGCCCCCGGGGCCTTATAATTACCAAAACCACCCTTTTAAAATCCCGGAAATAAAGAATTCCCAAATTACCCCCGGAAGTGTAGGTGAGACGAAAATGCGCGTTTATGAGTTGTTTAGGCACTTAACATCCAACTCAGCCCTGTGTGGACCAAATTTGATAAAATCACAGCCTACTGGCCCACACGACACTACACGAGTTGGATGGTTCGGTAACTCGCAAGCACAACGCACTAACTATCAAATAAACGCGAATTCGCGTTGTATCGACCCGTTTGAGTAACCGACAACCAATTCAGCCCCAATACTTAAAAAAATAATTTTCCAACAGCCCGTATATCGAACCGAAGCTACCCGAACTGAATTGGATGTTAATTACTTCAAACCTCGCGTTAAACGCAACAATTCACTATTCAAGACAACCGAATACTAGCTTTCAATCTACCACTAGTTGACAAATCAAACGAACACCAAAGCACGCGATTTTAAAATATGTTATATTGGACATACCTAAGAAGTTTATGGAGCAAGAACCTCAATCAAAACAGCCCCAAAAGTGCTCAAAAGGACAGCCACCCGGTAAGCCTAAAACGAACTTATCGATCAATACGAGTATAAAATGCAGATTTTAGCATGCGAAGATGCATTTTATTACATAGGAAAACCAAAGAAATAAATTATGAAATTTTTTACCAGAGTTTAATAAATGTCTTAGGCTTTCAAAAATATTTTTGTTATATTTTTCTAATGCACACAAAAATCATAAAAATTTCTCCAACACAGAAAGGTACATGCAGGTATTTCAGTACGCAACAAAATGGTTTTATTTTTATAAAAATCATTACCAAACAAATTAAACGATTCCAACTGGGTTTGATTCCTAACTCAAAATATTAAGTTCCAAAAGTGGAACCAACCAATTTGGAGTTTTCGAAAAAGAGTTATGATGTCGGGAAGACAGACCATAATCCGTCATCCCGCATCAGCTTTGACACTCGATCTCATAAAATCAAAAACGCATTCAAATCTCGTCCAAAAATTACATATTATACATTTCTGGAAACTAGACTCAAGGTAGAACATCATAGAATAAGAATCGATCCAAAACAATAAATTTTCATCGAGTTACAGACCGAGCATAAACGATTACGAATCTGTCAGCAACTGTTTTAATCAAAATTCAAACCCTAACATGCTCAACAAAGTGTTTAATGGTGAAAAAGACTTGTATTAGGGTAGGACCGACCTTGAATTAGACTCGGGATGGCTGGAACTTGGCTGGAGCTGCACGAAAATCGATGAGGGAGGATGGTGAGAGGCGTCGATCAGAACTAGGAGGAAGGAGAAGGAGTTTTAGGGTTTGTTTATATAAAACGTTACTTCTAGGCCCCCAGACTTGTAAAATGCAATAACTTGGATGAAAGGTTGGATAATTTGACTTACGAGAATGACAAGGAGGCCCCCGAAGAATGCCGGATTAATCCCGATAAATATAGAAACTCTACTAGGTTTAAGTCTTTTAACGGAAATTTACGGGCGTTACAACCTGACTCGAAACCGAGTTCATGTCCGAACAAAAATAAACCACTCGATTAAATTGCTTGCTTAAATAATAATTGGTTCAGAAAAAACCGAACTCATTAAAATTAACTAATAAGTATTATAATCTATATTTTCCCAAAAACTAAAATAAATTGACTAGAATTTATGTAACTAACTTGTTTTCTCTTAACTTATAAAATAGAATAAAATTATATTTTTAACAAACTTTTTATTCATGAATTTATAAACCGAACATGTCAGCCATCTTTTGTCTTATCTTTCCGCAAACTCCTTTTACCCTAGTTACTTTCTTATCTAAGGTCGCTTGTTGAACCAAACTTTGTCGGTTCACTCGCTTAAGACATGTTCACATATTTTCTCTTTTCCCGCTATTTAACATGTGAGTTTTCATAACCCCTTTTTTATCCTTTAACATTTTGGGGTGTAGTACGTTACAAATTTTTATTGTTATTTCATGTTTCATGTTGTAAACTAAAATTCACATATGTATCTCGTATGTATTTGTTTCATATCATAATGCTGGTAAATTATGTGATTACGTGCTAGTTGTTTACTGTTTTCGTTGGTGGAAGAGACTCACACATATACTCAAAAGCAAAGTGGGAGGTTCCGATGAGACGTACCTGTGCCGCCCATTTTTTCAAATTTTGTTAATAAATGCGGTATCATTATCATTATCTATACTCCAAGTAGCTCGGCGAATGGGGGTATCATGTATTTACTTTATGAATGAGACATTACATCTTGATTTGTGAATTTTACACTTTTCATATTATATACTTATGCAAAACATTATTGTTGACAAAATATATTATTTTAAACGTGCTGCAGGTTGAAGTTTAATTTGAGGATTGAAGACTAGATAGTTGGACCATTAGGTTATTAGAAACATATCATAATGAAGTCTAAAGTTATTATATTGTTATTTGATTAGTGCCAAATTGTGTACTTGTGATTTAATGAAATAAAGTAATTATATTTATCACATTAATAGTGTCATGAGCTTGTGAGCAATCTGTACGTACCGCCCCGGCATAATACGCCGAAGGTCAGGGTGTTACATAAACTTTCATAGTATCATCTTGGTTTATAATGAATCTTAATTGAAGTTTAATAATATTAGTTAGACATGTGATCGGTGGTTAACAGGTAAAAGTTATGTTGCAATTATCACTTGATGAGGAATGCTATAATACTCTTAAAAGATTCCCCAAGTGCCAAGCTTGACGATAAGTCGAGAAATTGCTAGTCTTGTGAGGCCTTAGCGAACATTAAAATAGACACCAAGTTCCGAGCTTGATGATAAGTCGAGGAATTGTCATTCTTGCAAGGGCTTGGTAAAATAACATAAATCCTAATATGAACATGGACCAAATGAATTACTGATAGTAATTAATCATTTTAGAATAGGAACTATTAGCAATGTTTGTGGAAACGGATTGTTGATGTTCATTCACTAAAGTCGATTAATTACTTGTTAAGTGAGTGTGCAACATAACCTACTTTAAACAACTCTTGGGTGGTTATTACATGAGTTCTATAATTGTTCAAGAGTTGTGCGGATTAATACTTGGTAATGCAAGGTTAACCTACAACATTCGTCAAAATTGGTTTCCGAAATCCCGACCCGATTAAAATTTTATTTACCTATTCATTTATTATTTGGTTTGGTTATCTTGTGCCTCAACCACGCTTACGTTCGTTAAAAGTTTGCAAAAGATTATCAAGAGATAGACAGAATTACAAATTTTGTCCTTTAAAAAAAGCCAAAAACCGGTTCGTGTCCTTTTCTAAGTTTCCTTGCAGGCGGTGTCCTTTAAACTTTTTTTTTCTACACGTTATGTCCTTTACGCTAACTGGGTTAGAAAAACTCAGTTAAATGCCCTCACGTGAGACGCATGTGAGGGCATTTTTGTCTTTTTGCCTACCCTTCTTCTTCTTCTTCTTCAGATATGAACACCTCTAAATAAACCCAGATTCCGGTCAAACTCGCCAAGGGATCACCACCGCCACCATAGCTCCGCCACCAGCCACCGCCGGAGAACCCATAAACCCAGATTCCGGTCAAACTCGCCGGAGAAGACACAAACCCATCTCCGGAGAAGACACAAACCCAGATTCCACTCTTTATCCCCATCTCTTTCTCTCATCTCTCTTTCTCTCATCCCCATCTCTTCCAGATCCAACATCAGGGCAGCCACAAAACCACAAAACCTAATTAACCTACAACAACAATTCAACATAATCGAAGCAGCCACTTGCACACCATACCACCAAACAACCATAATAACACCATCGCACTTAATATCTAAAATTAGTGTTCTAAATAGCTTATTAGGTATGAAATTAGGGTTTCCGACGGACAACAACCACATCGCCGTTAAGATCTAAAATAAGGGTTTCCGGCGGAACACTAATCGAGGTCTTGGTACACTTACCGTCCCTTTATTCATTTGGTCACTAGTCCGATTGGACTTCTAATCATCGTCTAATGCTTCAATCACCACCAATCGCTACAAAGGGAGCTTCTTTTGGTCGCCGGAAACGAGAAGGCTTGTACCCTCTACTGTCGTCGCAAACAAGCAACCTCGTGATGCCCAAACCATGTTAGTATACACCGGTTTTGTGGCTGCCCTGATGGTGGTGGTGTTAGTAACGGTGGCAGGTGGAGGTCATGGTGGCTAGGAGAGAGAGAGATGAGAGAAAGAGATGGGGATAAAGAGTGGAGGTCATGGGAATACCGTAATTGTTACCGGATCTGTGTGTTAATAGATACAGAAGAAGAAGAAGAAGAAGGGTAGGCAAAAAGACAAAAATGCCCTCACATGCGTCTCACGTGAGGGCATTTAACTGAGTTTTTCTAACCCAGTTAGCGTAAAGGACATAACGTGTAGAAAAAAAAAGTTTAAAGGACACCGCCTGCAAGGAAAGGACACGAACCGTAATTTGGCTTTTTTTAAAGGACAAAATTTGTAATTGGGTCCAAGAGATAAATAAAATTCTATCTAACAAATTATAAACTACTTTTATAAAACTTAGTATTTCTTTTAAAACATATTTTAAACTTCAAGACCCTTTATGCAATTTCTATAAAAATAAATCCCAAACCCCCACACCCACCTTGTTTTTCCGTCGTCCTCTCGTCAATCTCGTCGGCTTCTCCGATCACTTCATTATAACATCAATTTGTCATTTTGACTTGCTTAATTTTGCTATTATTCTTGGAAATCATATTTTAATGATATATTTTATCCTTGTTGAGACTCCTTGATTTAAGGATAGACTTTTATGATTTCCATTTTTATTCTTTTGATATGTATGTATTGAACGAATTTTGTTTTGACAATAGAATGAATCTTGGTACCAATTCCTTTATGGCATCAGAGCAATACCGATCCCAAACCAAAACAAACCCTAATTGGCTGTTCTAAATGGCCGGAGACGACACTTCTCCACTCTACCTACACGCTTCCGAAAGATCCGTTCAAGAATTCGCTGCCTTCCAAACATCCTACCAGGGGCAACAAAAGAAAGTAGCAAAGATGGAAAAGAATTTTCCAAATGATAAAATTGGGCATTGCACCTTCTGTGATAGGAATGGGCACAACAAAGAGGGGTGTTTTAAAATTATTGGATACCCGGAATGGTGGCCTGGAAAGGGAAAGAAAGAGAAACCCAAACCGCGGGCTGCCATGGTCAAAATTGAACAAGCTACTGAACTGTGTCCGATACCGGGCCTAACAGAGGAACAATACAAAAGTTTCTTAATGTTACTCGGAGGAAACAAGAATGAGCATGCTGTTGCAAATATGGCAAGTACTACGGTAAATACCGATTATGAATGGGTTGTCGATTCGAGTGCAACCGAGCATATTACATGTCAAGAAAATTTTCTTGAAAACATAACCACTGATGCACTCGGAGGGCCGGTCATAATCCCGAATGGAGAAGCTATCCTTGTTAAAAGGAAAGGCGACGTTGTATTTAAAGGAGGAATAAAAATTGGAGGAGTTATTTTCGTGCCAAACTTTACATGCAATCTCTTATCTGTCCAAAAGTTAACTAGAGAATTACATTGTGCGGTAACGTTCTTTCCCGAATTTTTTGTGTTACATGGCTTGAAAACAAGGAGCTTGATTGGGTCGGGTAACTGTCAGGGAGGCCTCTATCGAATGGGGGGAATAAAAGAAGAAAGGAAGTCAATGATAGTGACGGTCGATTCATGGCATAAGCGACCTGGGCATGCTTCAAACGTGAAATTGTCTCGTGTTAGCTTTCTCAAAGGTGTTTCATTAAATTTTAAAGATGAAGTTTGTGATTCTTGTAACAAAGCAAAACTTACTCGTTCACCATTTCCGGTAAGTTTCATCAAGACAAGTGAATGCTTTGATTTGATTCATTGTGATATTTAGGGGAAATATAGAAGACCATCACTTACGGGTGCTAATTATTTTTTAACCATAGTCGATGACTATAGTAGGGCGGTGTGGATTTATTTACTTAAACACAAATATGAAGCAAGCACTTGCCTAGTTAACTTTTATAACATGATTAAAACGCAATTTAGGAAAAGCATCAAAAGAATTATGTGCGATAATGGTGGTAAATTCTATTCAAACCGAATGCATCAATTTTATCTCAAGCAAGGCATTGTTTTAGAGACAACTTGCCCCCACACCCCTCAACAAAATGAGGTTGTGGAATGAAAGCATAGGCATTTTTTAGAGATTGCACGAGCCTTACGTTTTGAAGCTAGCCTCCCTACAACTTCTTGGGGAGAGTGTGTTTTAACTGCCACATACATAGTAAACCGACTACCCTCCAAGACCATAGATAACAAAACTCCTTATGAGATATTGTTGGGGCGAGTTCCGGAATATGACCACATGAGGATATTTGGTTACATGGCCTACTATAAAAATACAGACCACGAATGGAGACAAATTCGAACCAAGAGGAAAACCGGGTGTGTTTTTGGGTTATCCTCATGGTCAAAAAGGTTATAAAATTTATGATCTCGAACAAAGAAAAATGGTGGTAACTAGGGATGTAAGATTTGCTGAAAATATATTTCCTTTTTCCAAGGTAAAGCCAAAAATCCACTGTCTTGAAACTGAAATATTTGAGCACACCAACCCAATTATTAGTGTCGTGATTGCCAATTTCATAATCATACAAGTGAGCATATGACTATAGGGGGAGTGCATGTGCCTTTAAGTGAAGACAATGCACATGTTGAAGTGGAGCCCATAGTGCATGAAACCACACTTGAACATTATGATGAAGTGGACCCCATAATACATGAAACCACACTTGAACATTTGGAAGAAAATAATCAGAACATGCAAAGTGATACAAATGAAACACACCAAGATGATGGTACTCCTGCTGAAAATCTTGAACTAGAAAGAAGACCGAAAAGACAACGAGCAATTCCAAAGTACTTAAAGGCTTATCAAGTACAACTCCCCCACTCAATTGACCAAGTGTCACCTGATTCCGATAAATACTCCACGGTACATCCTTTGTCTCATTATGTTTCATATGAAAAATTTTCTAACACTCATAAAGCTTTCTTATCCGCCATCACAACTCATGTTGAGCTGAAAACATTTTCGCAAGCGGCACAAAGTGAAAGATGGAGAGAAGCAATGAAGAAAGGAATTCGGGCACTCGAACAAAATGAAACATGGACACTCGAGAAGTTACCAAAAGGGAAGAAGGCGATCGATTCAAAATGGGTATACAAATTTAAATTTAAACCGAACGGAGACGTTGAAAGATACAAAGCGAGGTTCGTAGCGAAGGGTTTTACACAAATAGAGGGTGTGGATTACCACGACACTTTCGCCCCGGTCGCTAAATTGGTAATCGTAAGGACGCTTCTTGCTATAGCCGTTAAACAAGGGTAGAAAATACAACAACCTGACATTAATAATGCTTTTTTACACGGAGACTTGGAGGAAGATGTTTACATGAAAATCCCACAAGGATTTGCTAACAAGAATGAGTCAAGAGTTTGCAAGCTCAAGAAATCCATCTATGGTTTGAAGCAAGCGTCTCGAAATTGGTATCATAAATTCACCAAGTCACTAATTGCCCTTGGTTACAAACAGTCAAAGGTCGATCACTCCTTGTTATCTATAAGGATACTAATGTGTTTGTGGCAGCTCTCATTTATGTTAATGATGTGATAATCACGGGAAACAGTGTGAAACTGATAGAGCAAACAAAAGCCCATCTGGATAAAGAATTTAGTATAAAAGATATTGGCACTTTGAAACATTTCTTGGGAATTGAGGTTGCAAAAACTTCTGAAGGCTTGGTTCTTAGTCAACATAAGTATACTTTAGACATCCTTGAAGAGAGTGGGTTGCTAGGATGTCGGCCTAGTTCATTTCCTATGGAACCAAGTGTGAAACTTGAGAAAGGGGAAGAAGAAGAGAAGGTTGATCGATGCAAATCAGTACTGACAACTTGTAGGTCGTTTGCTTTACTTACAAGCCACTCGACTAGATGTAACCTACTCGGTGAACATCCTAAGTCAGTTTGTTGGAGACCCAAGAAGCACGCACATGGAGGCCGCCATTCGTGTCCTTCGTTATTTGAAAACTACAGCATGGCAAGGAATTCTCTTATCCAAAGAAGGGGGTGTGATACTTGTCACTTATAGTGATTCAGATTGGCTCGGGTGTCCGTTCAGTAGAAGGTCTAGGATGGGATATTTACTTTTATTGGGCGGGGCTCCAATTTCTTGGAAATCCAAGAAACAGTCGTCGGTCTCACTTTACTCCGCTGAAGCTGATATCGTGCCATGGCCATATGTGTAAGTGAAATATTATGGGTTCGTTGGTTACTCAAAGAGTTGGAAGTACCTCCCAACAGCCCCACACCGTTATTCTGTGACAACCAAGCAGCTAGGCACATAGCAAACAACCCCGTTTTTCATGAACGGACAAAGCATGTTGAAATGGATTGTTGTTTTGTTCGCGAACGTGTTGAAGAGAAGATAATTATTCCTATGCCTGTTAATTCAAAACAGCAAATTGCTGACTTATTAACCAAACCCCTAGGATCACCTTCTCTGTGGCTGCTTCTTGACAAGTTGGGCATTCGAAAGTTACATGCGCCAACTTGAGGGGGAGTCTTGGAAATCATATTTTAATGATATATTTTATCCTTGTTTAGATTCCTTGATTTAAGGATAGACTTTTATGATTTCCATTTTTATTCTTTTGATACGTATGTATTGAACGAATTTTTTTTTGACAATAGAATGAATCTTGGTACCAATTCCTTTAATTATAACGTGCGAAGACCTACCCCTAACTATTACAATGAGTCAATTTGATTTGGCATTAACGTAACTGGTTACCAACCAAGAACACGTAACAGGATGTAATTGGCTATAAAAGCTCACCTAATATTCATTTCTAATGATCCCTCACTCATCCAAAAACCTCAATTTTCCTCTCCATCACCGCTGCTAATCAAGATTCAAGGTCCGTCACTTCGGCTGGCTTGCGTGTGTGGAAGTCCTGAACTGGGTGATACACCCAGGTTTGTCTCCCACCCGCCCTGTTTTATTAATTTATTTCATTTTCAATGTATTTTTATATAATATCTATTAAATATATATGTATATAACTTTAAAATAGTTTATTTATACCAACAAACCGAAAACATTAAGATATTTTAAAGAGCTTATAACATAACATTTAACTTATTTGAACAAATCAATGGTTTAAATTAATTCATTTCATTATGAAATATTTATTTTGTAAGATCCTACGAATTGTGGATATCAATTTTATACCAAGTTTATCAAAACCTGTAACAACCCCAAATCGTTAATCAAACCCTTGTTGTCCTAGTATTTCATCTTATTTAGAGTTATTATTAAATCGTGCACATATATTTTCTTAGGAAAACTCGTTGTGTCGAACCGCTCGCTTAGCTCTCTCAATCTTGATTCATACTTCCATTATCCATGTGAGTTTTCATAACCCCTTTTTACTTTTACACATTTTAGGGTGTAGCATGTTACAAACTTTTATTTGTTTTCATATTTCATGCTATAAACTAAAATTCACACGCGTGTCTTGTATGTATTTGTTTCGTATCATATTGCTTGTAAATTATGTGATTATGTGCTAGTTGTTTATTGTTTTTGTTGGTGGAAGAGACTCATACACATATTCAAACGCAAAGTGGGAGGGTCCGACGGGACGTACCTGCACCGCCAATTTTTCAACTTTTGTTGATAAATGGTGGTATCATTATCATTATCTATACTCCAAGCAGCTCGGTGAACGGGGGTTCCTTAGTAGATTTGACTTATGTCAAGTGAACGGGAATATCATGTATTTACTTTTCTTTTACTTTATGATAGAAACGTTGCATCTTGACTTGTGAATTTTACACTTTTCGTATTATATATATATATATACACAAAACTTTATGAACTCTCACCAACTTAATTGTTGACAAATATATTATTTTCAACGTGCTACAGGTTAAATCGTTAGTGTGCTAAGAATGAAGATCATTAGTATACCTTAGGTTATTTGAATAAAGAACTTATTTACTTTTTCGATAGAGTGTTATTGTTTCCTTTTAATTTATGAACAATGTGTCCTTTAGATGATATTAAATGAAATAAATATAATTATTGTCGCTTTAAATAGCGTTACGAGCTTATGAGTGATCTGTACGTTACACCTAGGCGTATACCACTTAAAGCCGGGGTGTTACATAACTCTTTACAACTCAACTAATCTGTAACTCTCGTAAATTCTCGTTAAAATGATTTATGCCTTGTAAAGCTTGTATGTTGGAGGGCCTAGATGTAAAATTATTATAACTTAAACCCTAACTTTATCTTCCCCTACCTCCTGTCCGAACGCAAGATTGCAGCCACCATCCCCTCGATTTTTGTGCAACTTCAAGCTTATTCCAGCCATATCTCGTCTAATTCAAGGTCAGTCCCACCCTAATTTAAGTCTTTTTCACCATTAAAACCTTTTATTGAACCCTAGAGATGTCATAAACATGTTAGGGTTTGAGTTTTGATTATAACAGTTGCTGACAGATTCGTACTCATTTATTGTTTGGTCTGTAACACGATGATATTTCATTGGTTTTGATCGGATCTTGTTTCCATGATGTTCTATATTGAGTCTAGTTTCCAGAAAGGTATAATTTGTAATTTTTGGACAATATTTGAATGGTTTTATGATTTTATAAAAACATGTGTCAAAGTTGATGCGGGGTGTTGAATTCTGGTATGTCTTCCCGACATCATAACCTTTTTTTTATAAGTCCAAATTGGTTGATTCCACTCCTGGAACTTCACATTTTGAGTTATGATTCCAACCCAATTGGAATCATTTAATTTGGTTTGGTATTTATTTTTAAACAAATAAAACCCTTTTGTTGCGCACTGAAATAGCTGCACGTACCTTTCTGTGTTTGAGGAATTTTTTTGATTATTTTGTATAATGGAAAAATATAACAAAAATAGTTTTAGAAACCTAAGACATTTATGCAACTCTGGTAAATATTTAATAATTTATTTCTATGATTTTCCTATGTTATAAAATACATCTTTGTATGTTAAAATTTACATATTAGACTCGTTATTGATCAATTCTTTCGCTTAGGCTTAACCGGTGGCTGTCCAATTAAGGTTCTTTCGGGGCTGTATCAATTGAAATTTTTTCTCCGTCATATTCCTAGGTATGTCATATGTATCATACTTTAGTATCGAGAGCAATGAAGTTCGTTTGATTAGTCAATTGTCGATAAATTGAAAACTAGGATTTCGGTTGTCTAGATTGTTGATTGTTGCGTTTAGCGCGTTGTTTGAGAGAATTAACAACCAATTCAGATTGTGTAGCCTCGTTATGATATACGGGCTTTGAAAAACTTTATTTTTATTTCAATGGGGCCGAATTGGTTGTCGGTTGCTCAAACAGGTCGGTACAACGCAAATTTGCGTTTAATTGGTAGTTTATGCGTTGTACAAGCGAATTGCCGACCCATTCAACTCGTGTATTGTCGTGTGGACTTGTTGGCTGTAACTATACTAAATTTGGTCCACACGGGGCTGAGTTGGTTGCCAAGTACATAAAAACTCGTTAACGCACGTATTCGATACAATTAACAACTTTCGGGTGTAGTTTAGAAATCCTTTGTCCCCGGAATTAACTAAGGTTGGTTTCGGTAAATACAAGGCCCCACGGGCTGATGTAATTGGAATTGGTATGGTTGAGGCTTTAGGTCAATCAAATCATGTTAGAACGCCTCGTAGGATAAGCGAGTAGGTCGGTTTAGTTAGTAATCTTTATGTGCAATCCGACAGGCTTGTGATTTGTGGATTGGCTTAGAGGTTCTCTAGCTCGTCGGTATTTGTGTGACTCGTGTCAGGTGAGTTCATGATGCCCCTTTTTAACTCTTTTTACGTTTTGGGCTAACATACACACTCTATTACAAATATTACTCGATTTTACTCGTTAAAACTATTTGGATGGCCTTTCATAGCCTTATTATTATTTGTACATTTATGGAATTAGGTGTGGACTATATTCTATGCCTTAGAATATTCTGGACTCGTTTTGGTCATAAATTCCTTAATATATATGTTGTTTATGGTCTAGGCTTGGGGATGTTATTGGGCCTGGTATTAATTGAATACGAGTAGACCTACTTACTTTAGTTCATATTTTGGACGGACTTATATATATATATATATTACCTTATAGCCTACGATTGTTGATATTGATTTGTTCCTTGTGACTAAAAATTATGTGAGTAGGCCTATTGATGTGTGTGTGCATGGTGATTGTGGCCGGGTCAAATATATTACTCGGGTTCTTAAATCCCGGGTGTGAGGAGGCCCGTGTTGTATAATCAGCATTAAGGCGGGTCAATATATTTTACTTGGATCCTTGACTTCGTGTCTAGTGATTCGAGGGTGGGGGAGGGCCCGTCGTTTACTAAACCGTGATCAGATCAAATATATTACTCAGGTTCTTAAATCCCGGGTGTGGGGAGACCCGTATCACGTGTTTAGTTTTGTTAAGCCGTGTCCGAGTCAAATATATTAACTTGGGTTCTTAAATCCCAAAGTGAGGAGGCTCGTGTCACGTGCTTATGTCTTACCGCGTTCAGGTCAAACATTACTTGGGGTTCTTAAATCCCGGGGTGAGGAGGGCCCTTACGCGGTGTTCGACCGTGAATGTATTATTTGGTGATTATTTACTTGTTTATTTATTTATTTTCCTATTATTTCCTATATTGTTTTATATCCATAACTTTTGAAATAAATTATGAATGTGATTTACTAAAACGTGAACTCACTCAGCTCAAGCTGACTTTGTGTGTATGTTAGTTTAACTTTTAGGTTAAGGATTGAAGATTATCGCTTGGACGTGCTGGAGACTACTCGACGGTTGAAGACATTTCTAGTCAAGGGCTTTTAATATAATGAACTTATTTTCTTTGTTAACTTTGGGCACGTTTTTTTTGGGAATTTTGATACTTATTATTTCGCTGTTTATTACTCCCAACTGGTTTTAATAAAATGAACTTGCTTTTGATTTTGAATTTTGAGAATTTTTGGTATGATTACCAACTGTATGATTCCCGGGTTCTAGGGTCTTACATAATCTTAATTGATATTTTACGTATAATACAAAGGTTATTTTTACTAAAATATCAAGGGCAATTCACTTAGTAATTTAAGGGGATTGCCTCATCATTATGAAAAATGTTGGTTTTTATCTAATTAACAAAAGCCCTCAATCAATTTTACTGATTGATGGGGTTTTGTTGGCCAATTGCTTTCCGGCCCGTTTAAGGGCATAATAGTCAAATTCTTTGACTATTCGATTTCTGAACCTTCTGGTCAAAACTAGTGTCGGGCCAGAAGACTTTTTTTGTTCCTCATTTAATTTTGAGTGTACTGGTCAGCATCCGACTCCTGACTCGGAGTTCGTATTCTAAACAGTACCAGCTCGCTTAAATATTAAAAACCTCATAACTTGAGTTTTACACATCTGTTTAACCATTTTCCAATTGTGTTATTCTCGGTTTTAATTCTAGTTTATTAACTCAAAGTTCCAGGCTAATTTTTGTCGGATCAGTCAGCTCGCTTAAGGCTCAGGCCTCGTTTAATATCTTTATTTTATCGTTCAACTCACCTAATTAATAAGGTGAGTAATCATTCCCCTATTTTACAGCTTTTAAAACTTTGGGACATTATGCTTACCTTATAATACTTTTTATATATCTTATTTACATCACTTGCAAATCTCAAATATTGTGTTGTTGATCAATTGAATGTTATATGCTATTTGCGTACTTGTTTATTTTATCGCATTCAGAGAGGTCCATTATAATCAAATTATAGTATGATTATATGAATGTCATAGTAACCATAGCCCGTGTTCGTGAGGCATGGTCAACCGACACCATTATTTGTATTTATATCGTCTTAGTGGCCATCGACCGTAGTTCGTGAGTCATGGCCAAACGACACCAATTACTTATTTTTATTTGATTGTTGATACTCATGATATTGATTTGCATATTTCATATATAATATATTTATTATCAAAATCTGGTGATTACTTACTCAACATGTGTTGTTGACGTACAAACCTATTTTTACGCATATTGTAGGATGTTTATCTTGGATGGTTGAAGTTATTGAAGAACCTAGTTTATTTGGCTTTTAGGATATTAAAATAAACAAGAGTATTTGAAATATTCGGTTATTTGTAAATTCTTTTGAATATTGTGTACTTGATTTCAATTTAATAAAATAATTAGATATTGCCACTAATTTGTATGTTAGTGCCTTATGAGTTGTGAACCAACAGTTCGCGCCCCGGCATTCCGCCGTAGGTTGTGGTGTGACACGTTCGATGGGAAGTTTGTTTATTTAATAAACGAATGAACATAAACAAAAATTTGTGTTCGTTTACTTAAACGAACGAACATTAACACATGTTCCTTCGCTCATTTATGTTCATGAGCGTTCGTTTATTTATGTCCGTTAATGTTTTAATAGAAAATAATTAAATATTATCTAGATGAGTCATCTACTTATAGGTTTGATATTGGTTAATTTGTGTTCATTTAAGTGTTTTCATTTATGTTCGTTTATGTTTGTTTGCGTTCATTTACATTTGTTTATATATGTTCATTTATGCTCATTTATCTTTGTTCAGTTATGTTCGTTTTGATTTTAAATAAATGAACATAAACAAACACAAATGTTCATTTTTTAAATAAATGAATATGAACATAAATATTTGTTCGAGTAAGTGTTCATATTCATTTAAAGTTAAATGAACGAACACGAATATGTCCTTGTTCATGTTCGTTATATTTGTTTACATGTTTTTATTATTCACATTGATGAATAAAATTGTCTCAATCTCTAGGCTTTGCCAATTTTATTTATGTTCGTGAACACATTCATTTCCTTAATGAACGAACAGGGCCGGACATAAAATCTCATTCGGTAAGTGTTCGTGAACCATTCGGGAACACATTATTTCCTTAATAAACAAACAACAACAAGGTCTTGTTCGTATTTGTTCGGTTCGTTTAGAGCCTTACTTAGGGGGAGTTTGGGATTCCTTATTTTTACCTCCTTATGAGTTATCCATAAGTCATAAGTTATAACCTTGTGACTTATGAAACTTTTCCACTCACACATTAAGCAATTCCAAACACTATTTTAACATTTCAATAAGTTATAAGTTATAATGAGACAAAAATAAGGAATCCCAAACACCCATTTATAAAAGCGTCTGTAGTGGGAGCATGCTCCTCTCCACATAGGTGATAGGATGAAAACAACCTGAACACCATTACATAGGGGTGTTTTGGGCGAAAGATTTTGTTTTGTTTGTTTATTCTATTGTATGGACCAATCAAACACCTTCCTCTCATATTTCTTAAAAAGAATGAACATAGAGAAACAATTACACAGCTAATATCTCAGCCTCTCCCCTAAAATTCTATGAGAGGATTTTTCAAATTATAAGGTGACGTAGTGAGTAGAGGAAATAGAAAAGTTAGTATTTTTTTTTCTGTAAATTTAAGGATAATTTGTTTGTCCTCATTTATTTTTTAATGTTTGTTGAAATTGGTTTTGAAAAGAGGAGAGAGAAACTATAATGATAAAGATATAAAATATATTATTTAATTAAACAGAAAAGAAAAATATAGCAATTTTTAATGTAATCATAGAGATGAGGATGAAGTATGGGCTGAAATGCTATAAATAGGAACAAACGAGTGTGATGTTACAGGCTTTTCCATTACGGGTGCCCTAATCTATATCTATATCTATACTATATATAATACACGAGAGAAGGGTAAATTAAGACCCTTAATTTTAAGAGTTTTACAAATATTAATGTATAAAGTACATGTGTTAAAGGGATAAACTTGTCTTTTAAACCCAATTCATCCAACTTACAAGTTTGCCATCTCTTCTGTAATCATATTATATTTTTTATTTCAATTTTAAAACAACCACCCCTTCACGGTTTTTAAACGCTTATGACTTTTTCACACGTTAATATTTCTGTATAAAAATTGCACCAAATAAACGAGAATTTTATTCTCTTTAATTTGAGTATAGTATTGTTATAGTTTTTTCAATTAAAAAAGTTTAGTGTGTTACGTAGGGGTGTTCAAGGTCGGTTTTGATGTTTTTAATGTTAAACATGTTAGCCCAACTGTTAGTTACGAATTTTTATCGTCGAAAACCAAAATCAAACCGTTGAAAATTTAAACCGAACTGTTACTAATGTTCTGATTCTGGTTTGGTTTCACGGTTTAAGTTTCGAAGATAAATTTGGTTTAAAATGATCATTAATTTAACTATATCATTAATTCTAACTAAGCACCGATAAAATATAATACCTGAGAGGATCATAACGGGAATAATGATAATTTAGCCACATAAATGGTAAACACTAATTGATAACCAAGGAGGCAAAATAAGAACAACAAATATTACAAAAATCATACCGGAATTAGGTTAATTTAAAGTTGTAATTGCCAAGTTTACTTGTATTAAAAAAACACGTTGTTAAATTATATTTTAACTATATCTAATATATATATAACAACACTAATAAGAAAAAGATTAAGATACATTCAACATTTACAATATAGTCTGGTTTCATATGACCGATTTTCGGTATAAATTGTGAACCAAAACGTTTGCTGTGGTTTGAGCATGTACCAAGTCTAGGAGGGTTTTCTTGGAGCTTAAAACATGTGATTTACTCCAAAATTAAGCGATTTAGCATTAAACACGAGTTAGGACTCAAAATAGAAGATATTTGCTGATCTGGGGTCTGGTTCCACGCAACCAAAGGGGGTCTTACGCATGACGCGACGCGGCGTGGGGGATTTCCAGATCTTTTCCTTTTTGTCAATTTTGGTCACTGAAGTCCGAAAATGCATTATTTTAGCCATTTTATGCAATTTTGAGAGTTGTTAGGGACTATTTGGCATGATTGAAAGTTATGAAGTTATAAACTAAGTTAAATACAAGTTTTTATTAATACAAAATGCCCTATTTATATTCCCGGGTCGGGTAAGCGAATACGATTATGAATATGAACAATCCGAAGTGTTATAGACATCGTTGGTTGTCGGATGTCTCGTGCCGAATTCAACGAGATGGTGAAGGAGTATTGGATTGACCCAATGTTTGAGCCGGAGTTGCCGGATCCCGGCAAAATGGTGATGGATGGCCTGTCGGGCAAAATTGCCGTTTATAAGGAACTTTTAATGAATTGGAATTTCCGTCTCCCAATTACCCGGTTTGTGTTGGCGGTTTTGGATACATTTGGGTTGCACCTGACCCAGATTCATCCTATCGGTATGGCACGCCTTCACCATTTCGAGTTTACTTGACACTATTTGGGGATAGCCCCTTTAGTTGACAATGTTAATGGCGTTCTATGTGTTCCGGAACTACCAGGGTTGGTATAACCTTTATACCCGTCCCAGAGCCGAGTCAATTGCTGGGGAGGCACCTAAAAGTCTTCATGACTGGAAGACGCCTTCTTCTACAATACTGCGCAGGTGATTCCCTATGCGGTCAGCTTCTTCCATGGGAAGGAGCTAGTGAATCCTAAGCCAGTTCTGTACTCCCAGACAGACTAGTTTAACACTTTGAAGGTCTCTCCGCTCTGCCTTTACCCTGAACGAGCGCTAGTGCTCTGCGGGATGAGCCGCATTTGGGAGGATCCCATGAAGGTGCCCATCATTAAGACTGGCGGACAAGGCACTTTTCCCTTTTTCATGTCAAGGGCTTATTTCCTTATTCTCTTTTATAAATTTACTCATTCTTTGTTTTTTTACAGAGGTATAGAATCACCTCTTTCTACTGTAGCCGGCACCTGAGGGTGTGAAGACCCTATTCAGGTGGGGCTTGGGTCTGCGGGAGGAGCCGATCCTGACCACGACAGCGTACAATTTTGTATTCCCCGCTCCCGCGGACTAAGTGTTGCCACCTCCGTCTCCACCACCTTCGATCATCACTGATCCTACCGCAGGTAGGTATCTTGTATTTTTGTCAAAGGTTTGCGAAACACTAAGTGGAGCTAACTTGCATCTTTTCAGGTAAGCTCTCACACATTGTGCGCCTTCACGATGTGGATAATCCAAATGGCCCCTTTAAGAAGGCTGCTCCTTCCAAGGGTGGGAAGAGGAGATATGTGGTGGATGATGACGACGACGATGCCGTCATCTCTGATGTTCCATTTGGCTTGCCGCGTGCTTCCTCCACCACAGTTTCTGACGAGACTAGAATTCTTATGGATACCAATGTTCAGCCATCTGCCGAGGCTAGAACCATCTTAGACACAAACTTGCCTTCAGTCTTTCAGCCTAAAGTCAATGTGGACACTGGCGTTATTCTAGCGTCGGCTGCTGGAACTGTTGTGGACCCCAGCCCATTCACTTTTCCACACAACGTGGTTTCTGCACCCATGGAGGATGAAGAAAATGACGACGCTCCCCTTTTGAAGAGACCTAGGATTGGCGGGTTCGTCAAGTTACCTGGCTTGGTTGTTTCGCCAGGTATGATCATGCTCCTAACTCTGTATTCTTCCTTCTTTTGAGTGTACCAACATTTTTCTTTGTGCAGAGGCTAGAAAGTTGCTTCTAGCAAAGAAGACGCAAGTGGAAGAGGTTGAGAAGAGGGATACTCAGAAGACTACTGCAAATGCGCCCGCCTCTTCGCCAGTGAAGACGAGTATGGGCGGCTCATCGGAGGCATTAGCGTTGCCTAAGATAACCTCGGAGTGTTCTCCTATGACGACAGAAGTGGTTAATCCTTCTGAGGCCGATACCACGGCGCCAGCGCAGCCAATCATGATGGCAGAATTGGTTATTCCGCCTGAATCCCAAACCACGGTGGAAACATCTCAACCTATGATGTCACACCCCGACTAGCACAATGCGGAAGCGTAAAACGGGAATGTAACAGACACCTCTGATATCAACACATTGTTTATAAAGAAACATTACAAACTAATTTACAATATATTACATTTCTTTGTTCTATCGTTGTTTTCCAGTCTAGGTGATATAAACAAAACTAGTTCATTAACTATACATTCTTACTACTAACATCCTTGCCTCTATTCACATAGCATCAACCACACACTTCAGGCAAGTGACAAATCACCCAATCATTCCGATTTAGGTACACCTGAAAAGCAGTTTAAAACGGGTCAACTACTAGAGTTGGTGAGTTTCCCAAGTTTCAAGAAATCAGTAATGAGTATTCACAAGTCAACACTTGTAATCATGAAATAAGTATGTATGTATGTAAATGATGTATATGATGTAATTATGCTAAGCTACAGTGAAGCCTGGACTGTTCGTGCTGCGTGCCTCCATTTCCCACGCTCAATCAACCACTGTGGCCCCTTTCCGCCCACAACATGCCCCGGTAGCTATGTCTAACACTACATAGCTGGTTCGTAAAAATTATGGTCATGTGCAAACGGTTTTGGTGTCTCGGCAAACCGTGCCGGCTCCGTTTGGGTTTGTCAAACCAATAGTACTATTCACAAGCCACCGGCTCGAAGTTAATCACTGTGATCGTGGGGACTTTCGTGTGTTAGCACTTAGATAATTCACATCATCACATGTTTCAGATAAGTACATAGATATAAGCAAACATGCTTTTCACCCCAAAAGTTCGTAAAACAATTAAAAGTGGGGTCATGAAACTCACGGTTTAGTAGATAATCAGAACTGTATCGGCTCGTGGTTTGTTCGGTCCGCTATAAGTAGTTCCTATAATCAATATTATAATAATATTAATATTTTAATATTATTATAATCTCAATACTGAACTGGGCTGAATAACTAATCTGGGTGTAGCTGGAACGCCCAGAAAGTGGCAATAGGCTTAGGTTGTGATGTTGTTCAATGTCTAATACTTAAAACTGAACTTGGCTCAGATTCCCGTTTTCCCAGCTGGGCCAAGTTGTTCGTTTACGCGTTTTCAGAAAACAGTTATGGGAAAATAAGCTTGGGTAAATGTATTGGTTAATAAAATGATTAAGTTATAAAGAAAGATCACATACTGGGGTCCCGGATTAGCCACGGGGCCCGTTTCCGTTTATACAGTTTGATTTGAGAAGAAACGCGCACAATCCACCCGGATTGTCCAGGTTTCTCATAGAAAAGTTCATTTTTACTTAATTAGCCCAAAAATATGATTTTTGATCACTCTTGGTGTTTTGATATTCCCGCAGATTCACTAGTCGCGAACTTGCCGGTTTTTATAAAAACTGAATTTGTTTAATATTCATATTAGCATAATTAATTAACCGTTAATCATTAAATTATGAAAATTTAACCACTTATCAATTAAAATATGCAGATTTTTATAAAAATATTTCTGGAATTTATTTACTGATTTATTAATTTATAAAAATTCATTTTATCAGCTATATTTCGCCTGAAAATCGTCCGTTTACCCCAAACAATTTCCAAAAATTCCACAAAAATTCCTAAATACTCAAATCATGTCCCAAAACAACCTGTATCAATTCCAGAATGTAAAAAGCTCGTGAAATATTCTTTTCGGCCCAAATTCGGCTGTAAAAATTCACACGAACGTAAATAAACAAAACACCTTTAAACTTGTCCAAATGATCCCAAAATTCATATGTGATCAAAATACATCAAATATGAGTTTCCAGAAAAAGTTCATAATTTTTGAAGTATTTTAGCTATTTTTTCCAAATAAACGTCCCAATTCGGTAATAAATTCGCCAAATATTCTCGGGTTCTCGAAAAATTACCAAATTTGAACAGGGACTCATTGACATGGTCCCTGATGTCCCTGAAAAATTTCAAGTCCTAACAATATGAACATCACAACCTTAACCTAAATAGCCCGTAAGCGTGTGTTTCGGCATTACCTTAGCGGGTTTGGCTCGTTTCCGACCTTTTAATCAAGTTTTCAGGTTCTTGTGCTTCTAAGAAAGCTAGGTACAAGTCCTATATCACAAACCAAGCAATATTTCATCAACATAACAGCCCTTAAGTTAGGGTTTTGGCTAGTGTACAAAAGCGAACTTTTGAACCGTAAAAACGTCGTTTCAACCCTTTAATCCGTGTTTATGGCCAAAAAAAACTATCAAAACAGGTTCCTTACCATGTGTATGATCAAAACATGTTTATGGACCATTTTTAGGATTTTTACACGGTTAGGAATGATTTTTAGTAACCAATACATGTTTTTATGGTATTAAACAAGTTTAAACAAGTGTAAAAGTAGCTTATTTAAGTTGTTTACCTTAGGGTTTCTTGAGTTTTTGGCTGGAGAAGAAGTTTATGTCCAGAATTTTCAAGAAATAATGTTGAAAATATCTTGTATCTAGTTTAAATGTGAAAGAAAAAAAAAAGGGGGGGGGGGCTGCTGCTGCGATCGGACCATCATGGGCCCACTTTGGGCCCATTTTGGCCCAAGTTTCTGATTTCTCAAGCCCAAACATGAAAAGCCCGGTCCAAATTTAGTTCGGGTTTGGTTTTTGTTGCGAGAAACTTATCGGGTGCGTTAAACAGCGCGAAAACGAGTGTTTTTCGGCTAGTTTTGTGTAAAATTATAAAAACATACTATATGTTTGTAAAAATCAAAAATATTTTCACGGATCGCTTAAAACATTTCAAATAAGTGTTTGGTAAGTCTTTTTCGGCTTAACGGATGATACAATGCTTGGTTTGTAACTATCTTTTGCGTTTAAATCTATAGCGGGTGGTTAAACGAGCATGTTTTCGTTTAACTTGTTTGCTATCAAACTTAGACCATATTTCTAATATTTTAGCTTGTATAGATCGTATATCACTTATAAATGCCCCCC